>NC_052351.1:64020835-64063578 GCF_009727055.1 Benincasa hispida | reverse complement strand
GCGTCTTCTTTTTGGGGTGCATTTTGATGATCGAGGCTTCGGTGCAACTTCCTTGGCAGGTAAGGCAGGTTGATGTGGTGAACCATGAAGTAGACGCCTTACTAACTTTATGTCTATTAAGCCATCGACAGCCTCATAATCATCCCCCAGAGGGATGCCCCACCATTCGCACAATGCACAGATTAGCCATGGAAAGTAGAGTTGCCCTCGTGGCTTAATCTTGATGGCTTTGATCTGATCCTTTATAATTCTTCTAATGTCCAGGGGGATGCACTGCATTACGCAATAAGTAGCCAAGACGCGTTCCTTTGATAATGTCTCATCATGCGTTGTAGGCATGATGCTCCGTTTGATCAAGTAATACCACAAATTTGCGTCTGGAGTTAAATTCCTGGAAGCCAACATTTCTGCCCCATTTCTCGATGTTTGCCATTTGCTTCTAGGCTTGGCTACTGTCCTTAATGCATCTTCTATCTGACTTGACGTAGGCTGCTCCAAGATGCGATTTCCTTCTGCGTCTGGGTTATTGTCAATGTTGAACACTTTGTTTATTCTGTCAGTTGAGAAACGCACTAACACCCCATCAACAAAAGTTGTGTTCTTCTCCATATCGAACTCACTATTGTAGAACATGCGGACGAGGTTGGGCCAGATACGGGTGTGCCCAATGCAGAACTGATTCCACCCCAATGCGTTTATTGTCTCAGTTATGTAAATTGGCAGTGGGTGGCGTTCGGGGAAGAAGCCCTTCTCTACAAGTATGTGATTAAACTAACGCTTTCTTCCTGAAGTCTTCTTAGGTAATGCGTCGGTTACCTTGCGTTTTCCCGCCGCATACTCTTTCGCTTCCCTTGCCAGTTCTCTCAATTCATTCTCCAATTCCCTTAAGAGACCAGTCTTCTTTCGCCCTTGCCTTGCGGGCTGATGATTTTCCAATTATTGCTCTAATGCATCGTGCCTTAAGCTGTTTTCATGCGTTACACTCAGGTCCGGATGCAAACTGTTCATCTTCTTCTTCCTCCAATATCAATCTTCTTTTTCTCGTCACTCTTTTTGATTTTAAAGGCCCTTCAATCGCGTCAGATGAGCGTGGTTGAGACGCGTCAGGGCCAATTCTCCCTTCTCTGTTTTCTTCTTCCTTTTCTTCTTCTCCTCTAGTTCCTATTCAAGCATCATCAAATACCACTCCACTTCATCTAACTCAAGTGATGCGTTCGGTGGGTCTGAACGCATCACCTATTATTCCTCTTGCCTTTGATTGAGGGATGCCAAGATCGCACCAAAGACCTCTTGCTCGTCAAGTCGAGCCAGCTCTACCAACTTTTCAAGATTGCGCTCTGACGCAGGACTATCAGAGGGTGGTATGGGTGGAGTGAATGGAGGGGTGCCCACTGAGGTATGAGGCTGTCTCTTATACACATCTAGATGTGTATAAGAGACAGGAGTTGTCACACTGAGAAGAGGTGAAAACCACTATAAATAGGACCCTTTGCCGGAAGATTTAACTCATTCTCAAACAAATCTCAGTAACAAAGAATCGTGTGAAAGAGTAAGTGTGAGTGAGGAAGTTCTGTGAGGTTAGAAGAGATAAAGCTCGGGTGAGGTGCTGCCCAAATTTCCTTCTATTTTAAGAGGGAAAGCTCTATTGATCAAACCATAAGGAATAATAAGGAATAATTAGGATTGCAGTCAAGGTAAGTAGTTATCTCACCAGTGTTTCATGGTAGTGTACCTTTAATATGTTACATAATTATGTTATTGTTATGTTGCATTACATGTTTAAAATACGTTTATCGACAAGGGACCCCATGCATTATGTTTGTTCATAAGATTAAATTTTAATTAGATAAAGGTTATGCTTCTAGGGCTAACAGGGCATGTATGGTTGCACCCCTCTAGACCCAATTCTATGTCAAGTTTATGCTAGGGACTAACAGGGTATGTATGGTTGCACCCCTCTAGTCCAAACTTACATTTATGGTAATAGTTGATGTTAGATGCGACTCTGGCCCTACTGACTACATGACCCGCTAATCATCAGATGGGTTAGTTTCCGCCTAAGTCCTCATCTTCCTATCAGAGCGGAGAAATTTATGTTAAAAGCATAACCAACCACCACATGTTATTATATGTTTTCGGTCTCAATCATATGTTTTCAGAACATGTTGCATGTGTTGTGCATTTGGTCACTACCCTATGTGAGAACTACTTACTGGGTATTAATTTTTATAGTGGTTCGGTCAAACTCGACCTACTCCACTCTCCAAGTACCTCTTGGAAATTTGAATAAAATCTTTCCGACTCTTTCCACGGATTAGAGCCCAACCATTACACCACTGCTCCTTTTATGGGTTTAAGAGCAAACACGATCCTTTCCACGGTTTAGGATCAAACCGTTACAAATGTTGGAATTTTTGAAGAACACAATACAACTCTCACTAGAGTGGATTTACAAGTTTAAGCACTCAACAAATTTATCCTCACAATACAATAACACTCTCTCAAGAATAAGATGAACAAAAATTGGGAGCTTAGAGAGATCAACAATGGGAACTTTTGAGTTTTGGAGGATTATGAAATGTAAAATTTGTTAGTACAAAATTTGGAGAGGAAGATGGTTTATATAGAGATGGAAAAATTTTTAGAAACCACAATTAATTTTGGACCATTGGATTTTGGAAAAGAAAAATCAATGGTGGAGATTTTAAACTAAACTAGTCGTTAGATCCAAACAAAATATCATATTAAATTCATTTTCTTTTTAAAATTAATCCAAAAAATAAAAAACATACCATGTGTCAAAAACTAGCCGTTAGACACAAATATAAAATAATATTAAATTCATTTTCCTTTTAATTCATTTTCTTTTTAAATTCATTCTTTTTAAAGTCAATCCAAAAATAAAAAAAAACATACCATGTATAAAAAACTAGCCGTTAGACACAAACATAAAATAATATTAAATTTATTTTCCTTTTAAATTTCTTTTTAATTTCATTTTTTTTAATCAATCCAAAAATCAAAAATCCATCATATGTTAATCTCTTAAAGATCCACCATTCAACCAATATGTTGCCACATGTCTCCATGCAAATGGTCCGATTTGAGTTATTCAAGAGGTGTTGGAATCGTTGTTCCAAGCTCTATGCTATGGACATATTAAAACACTAAAATTTTCAGTAATTAAAAATTGAATTTGTTATCATCAAAAAATTGATTAATTAATTAATTAAAATTAATTAATTTTAATTAAAATTAATTAATTTGAGATTAAGGGCCAAAAAGCCAACAGATGTAACGTAGACTTAACTTCCCTTTTCTCCCAACCCGGAGAATTCCTTTCCATGGGGACAGCCGAAGAAATACCCGTTCTCCGACTTCAAATTCTAGTTCTCTTCTTCGCTTATCAGCGTAGCTCTTCTGTCTATCGCGGGCGCCCTTAAGATTATCCCTGATAAGTTTCACATTCTCTGTTGTTTGTTAAACTAATTCTGGACCCAATAATTATCGTTCTCCGACTTCATTCCAGCATATTAGGGTCCTGCAAGTTCGGCCATATAATGCTTCATAGGAAGCCATTCCGATACTAGAATGGTAGCTATTGTTGTAGGCAAATTCAATCAACGGTAGGTGCGTATCCCAACTTCCTTTGAATTGTAGTACACAAGCTCTTAACATATCTTCCAGTGTCTATATAGTTTTTTCCGATTGTCCATCTGTTTGTGGATGGAAAGCCATACTGAAATGCAATTTAGATCCCATAGCCTTATGTAAACTAGGAAAAAATTTTGAGGTGAACCTCGAGTCTCGATCCGACACTATCGACACTGGGGCTCCATATTGACTGATTATCCTATCCACATAAATCTTAGCTAGATAGTCTAGTGGAAAAGTAACCTTTACTGGTATAAACTTGGCCGTCTTGGTTAATCTATCAACTATTACCCAAATGCCATCAAATCCTGAAGGTGTCTTAGGCAATCCAAATAGAAAGTCCATTGTCACATGTTCCCACTTCCACTCAGGCACTGGGAGTGGATTGAGTAATCCTGCTGGTCTTCGTCTCTCGGGTTTTACTTGTTGACAGATTATACATTGGTCCAAATATTTTGCTATGTCCCTCTTCATCCCAGGCCACCAATAAGATTTTTTCAAAGTTCTATACATCTTGGTGCTTCTTGGATGCATAGCATAAGCGGAACTATATGCTTCCTCTAGAATGGCTTGCTTAAGCTGTAGCTTGTTAGGCACATACTTTCTCCCCCCTTTTCTAGTATATTATCTACTCTCAGTTGGAAGTCAACCCGGATGCCCTTCCTTACATCATCAGCAATCTTTTGAAGATCAGGGTCTTCCAACTGTTCCTACTTAAGGTTTTCTACTAAGGTAGGCCTTACCTGGAAAGTAGCTATCAATCCTCCTAACGATTCCACTGATAAGGCGGTTCTAGAATTCCTGAATTCCTGTAATAGCATTCCTTTTATTAAACCAATAATGGCCTTGGGTCCTGAGGATTTCCTACTCAGTGCATCCACTACAACATTAGCCTTACCAGGGTGATACTCGATGGAACAGTCGTAATCTTTAACAATTCAATCCACCTTCGTTGTCTTAGATTTAACTCCTTTTGATCAAAGATATATTTTAAGCTTTTGTGATCTATAAATATCATGTAGCGCTCTCCAAAAAGGTAATGTCTCCACAACTTCAAAGCTAAAACAACTACTGCCAACTCCAGATCATGTGTGGGATAAATGCCCTCGTGTTTCTTAAGTTGACGAGAGGCATATGCAATCACCTTCCCATCCTGCATCAATACATATCCCAATCCTTGTCGGGATGCATCGCAATAAATCTCAAATTCCTTACCTAGAATAGGCAAGGTAAGCACTGGTGCTAATACTAGTCTCTGCTTCAGCTCTTGGAAACTATGTTCACACTCCAACGACCATTCAAACCTCACGCCTTTCTTAGTCAGGTTCGTCAACGGAAGGGCTATCTTAGAGAAACCCTCCACAAACCTCCGATAATAACCTGCTATCCCTAGGAAACTGCTTATTTCTAAAATGATCGTGGGTCATTCCCAATTAACTATTGCTTCCATCTTCTGGGTATCTACACTAATGCCCTCTACTAAAACAACATGCCCAAGCAACACTACCCGATCTACCAAAAATTACATTTACTGAATTTAGCATATAACTGCCTATCTCGCAACATCTACAATACTATCCTCAGGTAGGTAATATGATCCTCCCTATTACCAGAATACACCAGTATATCATCAATGAATACTATCACCAACTGATCCAAATAGGGATGAAATATCCTGTTCATGACATCCATGAATATCGCAGGGGCATTTGTTAATCCGAATGGCATTACTAAGAATTCATAATGTCCATATCTCGTTCTAAATGCGGTTTTAGGAATATCGGCTTCCCTCACTTTCAGTTGATGATAACCCAATCTCAGGTCTATCTTTGAAAACATCGTGGCTCCTCTTAGCTGATTAAACAAATCATCAATGCGTGGTAACGGATATCTGTTCTTAATCGTTACCTTATTCAACTGCCTATAGTCAATACATAATCTAAGTGTACCATCCTTCTTCCTCACGAACAATATCGGAGCTCCCCAAGGTGATACCTAGGTCGAATGT
Source organism: Benincasa hispida (assembly GCF_009727055.1). Lineage (NCBI taxonomy): Eukaryota > Viridiplantae > Streptophyta > Magnoliopsida > Cucurbitales > Cucurbitaceae > Benincasa > Benincasa hispida. Next base: position 64,057,916 of record NC_052351.1, on the reverse strand, counting down.
ATCCCTTGTCAATTAACTCTTGTAGCTGAACCTTTAATTCTTTCAACTCGGTTGGCGCCATTCTATACGGTGCCTGTGATATAGAAGTTGTTCCTGGAATTAAGTCAATAGTAAACTCCACCTCTCTATCGGGTGGTAATCCCGATAGTTCTTCAGGAAATACATCCCAAAATTCATTTACCACTGGGACATCTTCTGGGTACATCTCTTTCCCTTGAGCAACCATCACATGAGCCAGATAGGCTTTACATCCCTTGCTCAATAGCTTTCGAACTTTCACTATCGATATCAAATTCCCCGAGACTAATCGTTTGCTTCCTGTCAGCATGGCATCCTGGCCATTTGATTTTCTGAGCACTACTTTCTTCTTGTAACGGTCTACTGAAGCATGATACCTACTTAGAAAATCCATCCCCAGGATAGCATCAAACTCCAATAGTTCTAAGGGAAGTAAATCAGCATAGAAGTTCTGACCATTGATCAATACCTCACAATGATTATAGCATCTATCTACTACTATCACATCCTCCAAAGGGGTAGAGATAAATAACTCTTCAGGCATAGGTGCAACCAACCTATCTATACTAGGTGTATAATGCTAGATATAAATAAATGTATGGCACCAAGATCAAATAAAACATAAGCAGACTGTCCACATAACATAACATTACCGGTCACAACATCTAGAGACTCCGCTACCTTCTGGTGTGTCATGGCATACACTCGTCCCTACTGCTGGGGTCGACCTACGACATTCTTCTACTTGGCACCACTTGACCCTTTGCCCCGATTTCCAGTACTCTTTGGTTGGTTTACTGTCTGGGAGGTTGGCTGTTGTTCTGTTGGGACGTCCCTATTCATCTGAGGACAGTCCCTCTTGAAATGCCCTGTTTGTTCACATTGGAAACATGCACCTCTGCCACTAGAGCATGCCCCAAAATGCCTCTTGCCACAACTAAGGCACGTCGGTCTCTTGTCTGTGCTGGCTACCGACTCACCAGTTTGTGGCATCTCTGATCGGCTAATTGCATTGGCCGAGGGTCTCGTTTTCCTTTTCTTGGATCCCTGTCAACTGGTTCCCCTGAAATGGCTTCCACTAGTCTGGGTTGCAATTGAAGATTGAAATCCCCTGTCTCTAGGCCCTATTACGGCCTCACTGCCTCTTGGCAACTGCTCAACATCTGCCAAACTCCGCTCGACTCGTGTTGTTGTTTCTACTAACTGGTTAAAATCTAGCCAATTAGCTGTAGACGTCACCGGAGTTCTAATTTCCTTCCTCAAACCTTGTTCAAACTTCCTGCATCTATCTCTTTCCTCAGCAATAAACGGCAGAGCATACTGTGATAACTCTGTAAACTTCTGCTCATATTCTGCCACTGACATCCTTCCCTGTGTTAATCTGAGGAATTCATCCCTTTTTGCATCCCGAAACGAGCTGGGATAATACTTATCTTCAAAGGCCTTCCTGAACTCAGGCCATGACATTGCATCTGTGAAAAACTACATCTTCTAGCTAAGAGTTTGCTCTTGCCTGGGGGGTACTAGACTCTCCCTCAGACATCATTTCCTGACCTATTGGATCATTCACCTNTGCATTGGCCGAGGGTCTTGTTTTCCTTTTTTGGATCCCTGCCAACTGGTTCCCCTGAAATGGCTTCCACTAGTCTGGGTTGCAATTGGAGATCGAAATCCCCTGTCTCTAGGCCCTATTACGGCCTCACTGCCTCTTGGCAACTGCTCAACATCTGCCAAACTCCGCTGGGGTAATACTTATCTTCAAAGGCCTTCCTGAACTCAGGCCATAACATCGCATCTGTGCTGGCTCGTCTGGCAGATATCACTTTCCACCACTTCTCTGCTTCTTTCTGTAGTAGAAAGGCGGCTAGCCCTACTTTCCTGTCCTTTGGACAACCCATAACATTGAAACATTTTTCAACTACATCCAGCCATAACTCAGCTTCAGCCGAATCTGCTGTACCTTCAAATGGAACAACCTCTAGGGCTTTAAACCTCTCAATACCATATTTCTTCTCTGGGTCTACTCGTACTGAGCCCACACTGGCTACTAACCTCTGCACTATCCTGTCAAAAACTGCATCTTCTAGCTATGAATCTGCCCTTGCTTGGGGAGTACTAGACTCTCCCTCAGACATTGTTTTCTGACCCACTAGATCATTCACCTTCTTTTTCCTACCTGGAGCGTTCTTTCTAACCTCCGAGCCTCTATCAGTAGGGTCAATATTCCTGCCACCTATCTGCTTGCTCTGTCTGCCACTCTGCCTCGGCATTTCACCTAATACAATGTACACATGTTAGGGACTCACACTTAGGGACTTAGGCTTATGCATAACTTCCCTCTCATTCCCAAAACCTTATGCTCTGATACCAACATGTCACACCCTCTCCTAGATTACCCTCACAAAACTAGAAGGGGATATGACCGCGGTAGTTACTAGCCCTATTGCCAATACCCACTGCCTTAGCCCTCTAATCTAAATGCCAACTTGTTAAACATTAATAATGTATGAATAAGATATGCCTCCTTAAGGTTCTATAAAATATTATATAACACATGCATGCAACCATGATATAACATCTAAGAGATGAAACGTTCACAGATGGCCCAAACAACTCTAATAGAGCCCTAGTCCCTCTCAAAACATGTGTACATAGACAGATCAATAACCTAAATCTTCTTAATAAGCCGAGTCTTTTAATGGCAAGCAGCAGCAAGATCAACCCCGAGGAATCCGACCGCTACCTGAAAACGGAAAACACAGAAACTTGGTGAGCTAAAAGCCCAGTGAGTGACTATAGAATCGTAAAGCAACAAGCATACCATCACTATAAACATGTAAATATACCAATGAGTAAACTCAAGCAATTATTTCTAAATGTAGCTTTAAACCATTCTCAGACATCATTAAACATTATTATTCCCTAGTTGAGAATGAGCCTAAATGCTCTAGCTCCCAAACGTTTATTACCAGCCAAGAGACCCATACTTCGGTCTCTCATTCATAACTTCCTGCATGCACGTCACCATACTAAGTACCATCATATCTTAGGTACTTCTGCTCAGATGCCTTCTCAAATTTGTCCTTCAGTATCGAGCTACTAAGATACCTTCTCATATGTCCTTCGGTATCAAATTGGCCAGGTACCTTCTCAAATGTCCTTCGGTACCAAATTGGTTGGATACCTTCTCAAACATCCTTCGGTATCAAATGTGTATTTTGTAACATCAAATTAAGTTCCTCTACCTAGTATTTACACAAAAAATGTTCCATTGCCACTTATTTACATAAGAAATCATTCCCTCGTAGCCTTCCTTTAGAAAGCATATATCAAAATCAGAAACATAGCTTTTGTAATGGTTACACGACATACCTTGGCCTGTGTTACAAACATACAAGCTAGGAAACATGCGTTAAGTTATTCTCTAACCATTTGTTGCTTGAGGAAGTATAAATTCATCATTAATATCACTGTGCTTTACCTGATCATATATGCATGAGTATTGGAAACCTTAAGTTTACTTAGTCACTCACTGTTCGTCAGACTCTTAATGGTTTATACGCTTCCCCTAACTCTTCTCGGCCTGAAAAGATATAATTCCTGATTAAACTACTTAGAAAATCCTAGTAAAATACCTCAAATAATTCATTTATTAAATGAACTTCCATCAACACAGACAACCCTACCAGCGAGATCCCCATGAGAGAGATCCTCATGAGCGAGATCCCCCTTATGAGCGAGATCTTCCTCATGAGTGGGATACTCATGGGCGAGATCAGCGAGATCCCCTAGACCGAGATCAGCGAGATCACGAGATCCCCTAGACCGAGATCAGTGAGATCAGCGAGATCCCTTAGAGCGAGATCGGCTTTTCCTGTCAAATTTTCATCTTAGCGATACTCACCTTACCAACGATAATTAGCCCAATTCCTAGTGAGATTTCTCCCTAGAGCGAGATCTTCCTTACAAAATCAGTGAGATTTCCTTTATAAGCGAGATCCTCATGCCCAAGTCTCGCTATAATTCTCCACGATGAACTACTTGCTTGTTCTTCACAAGCAGCTGTCTGCTTAGGCACCAATTCCCTGTTATAATTTTAAAAATTCATAACCCAAAATCCAAAGCTCTTTTCAAGACACTTTCTTCTACAAACTTGTTTAGAATTGAGTTAGTTCCTTACTTTAAAATTTCATCCTAGAATTCCTTATAGTTTGGCTTGGAACTTCCAATCTTCACCTCGACCCTACTTAAATTCGAGATTCTGCCTTCTCTTTATTTTCTTCACTCCTTGTTCTTCTCCTCCTGAAATATTCCTCCGGCAAGACAATCTCATAACCTAGATTCTCTATGTTTTTGAATGGCACCAAATTCACTAAAAATTTTCATGTCAACTGCCGAAACCAAGCTTTTGAATTTCTTCTTCCAAAAACACTTCCCACCGCCTCCCAAGTTCAAGGATTAACCGCCACGTTACCCCCATCTAATATGTTTTTCCTTACGTTCCATCATAATTCCTATAAATAACCATGAATTACTACTTTAATAAAAATAAGATAAAATATATAATATAACATTCCTTTGGCCAAACATGCTTATCTAGGAACCTAGAGTTCGGGGTTTACAAGTTCTACTTGTCGAAATGTGATACATGTTCAGATTTGAACTAAGTTTGATCCAGAAGGTACTTATGAGCCCTTGAAAGGAGTTTTGTACTTTTACGGTCAAACTTTGGCACAAAAGTTAAGGATATAGTCCAAAAAAAACGAACTTTGAGTTTCTACTTACGAAATGTACTCCAAGACCAAATTTCGATGAAGTTTAGTTCAAAAGGTACTTATAATGAACCCTAGAAAGGAGTTTTGTACCTGTGTGGATAAATTTTTGACAAAAGGTCAAGACAAAGTCTGAAAAGTTCAAACTTTGGGTTCTACTTTTTGGAATGTGCTTTATGTCCAAAAATCATTCTAGCTTATGTATAATTGATTGATTAAGTTGCACATATTAGGATCGTATGTCTAGGGTCTAGACTGTTTCTGGCCAAATTCATGTATGCCCTAGTATAATCCTTCCCAAATAAATCATGTTATAAGATGTGGTTGTCCAGCTTGTAGTATGTCTCGACAATTGAACCCTTTCTTAATGATTTTAAGTTTTAACTTGTATGTCGCTGAGAAGAAAAAGTTTTAAACTGAGTTAGTGTTGATTAAGATTTTATGAAAATCGGCTAATTGAGCTATTAGAATTTCTAGTAGGTTGAGGGGTTCACGTAATTGGAGGAATTAACTAGTTTCTAATGTTAGAAAATAAAAAGCATACAAACTAATCCCAAGATTTTTGCTCAATTTGATTCAACCTTTTTTTCTAACTCTTATTTATTTTTCCCTTTTTGGTTTTTAATTTATTTTATAAATGAATTCAAGAACCATCAAAAACCCATTTTTTTAATTCATAAATTGGTATAAGTTAATTTAACAGTCTCTCTATGGATTCAACCCTGATCTACCACTTTGCTACATTTGTAGTATAAGTCTTGGATCGATGAAAATAAATTATCTTTGCTTGGCCTGAGAGCAGTTACGACACGCTAGTACCGGAATCCGAACAGACAAACTTTTGGTTTCTTGTTGTCAAAGTTCAAAAACTTTTAAATTGCTATATTTGCAAATTATTTATTTACATGATTCAATAAATATGATAATTAATTTTACTATCTGTTACAATTATCCTTTAATAACATTTTAAACATGACATGGAAGTGATGATCAAATTTGACGTTTCTAAAATGTGGAGTTTTACATTAGCGTGAAAAAATCAAAAAATTTCCACCCTTTTTCCTATTTTTCTTCACTTGTTTTAATATACATATTGTTAGATATTATTTTTGAAAATGCGTCAAGTAATAAAAAGTTTCCTACATCAAAAACTGTCATTTCCTTTTTGTAGTTTACAATTCTTACACTTGTGATATGTTTTAATATTTTTTTTTAGCATATTTGAGGGTAGGGGATTCGAACGACAAATCTTGTAGTTACTAATATATGTATATGTCAACTAAGTCTTGCTCAATTTCGCCGATATGTTTTAATTCAGACAACAAAAAGTGGACAAAATTGATAAAAGTGGACAAATTAATAAATATCTATAACGTTATTGACCAACAAATTGATATAACCTTTAAGTATTCATGTGTTAAATCCACATGCCTGTTAATTACCTACCAAAACCTTTCACATATATTTGTACATATATAAACAATTTTTGAAATGCAACAACTTCTATTTTTCATCAAACCCAAAAGCTAAGAATAAATTAAGGATCTTTTTTGCTAAAATTCTAAATGATTGAAGAGCATAACTAGGCACTTGTCTCACTAATTGTCATAGTAGTTTCATCCATTTATTTAGACCAATTTCGTAAGTCAATAAGGCTTACAATCCAGGCTTAAACTCAAAACTTCTTTAACATCTAAACATCAATGTTCTAGGCATGGTGATGAGAAAAATTAAATAGGATATAATTTGATACATATATAAAATCTAATATAATAATCTTATATAATATTGACATAAATGTTTATTTTAAAAAACATACTATTCAGAAATGTGCAAGACATAATGGAAAAAGATTAGGAAAAACATCTCATATTATTTTAGAATTTTGCGAGAAACATTACACAAAATTAAGAAGATGTCACAAAATCAATTTTTGTTACCAAAATCATAGAAACAATAACAAGCATAGATGGTCTGTGCAGGGTTAGTTGGAATGCATTGATGTGAAATACTATGATGTTTCTCCCAACATTTCTTTCCACAATCATCAAGAGTGTACCCACTGTTATACAATATATCTTGACATCTTTGGGAAGCTGAAACTCCTTGAGGCACCAAGATAAATACAACTATACAATAACAAAAAGAAAAATAAATTAAACAAGTTAGCAATATCTTGTCATAACAAAAATTTCACTATCTATATCAGATAAGAATGTTACGACTTTAATGTTATGAAAAGGTTGAGATATTCGTTTGAAGGCTCATGAAAATCATAAAATCTTTAACACGAGACATAATATGTCTAATGGATATTTAATTTTGTAACTCATGACAATTAGTAAAAGAGAACCTGCAAAAATAAAAGCAATGAAGATGACAGGGGAAGAAGAAACTAGCTTCGCCATATTCTCAACAAGCAAAGTTGCAAAGATGATTTTGTTAATTTGGGTTGTAGAAATTTACGATTTAGAAGGTTTAAATACTAAAAATTACATTAAGTTGCATGAATATGTTTGTTTTATTTATACAAAGATAGTAAAGTTCAATAAATTACACCAACTCCATGCATGAATCCATTTGCATTTATGTAAAAATGGTAAATATTTTTTATTTTTTTGTACCGTTTGTGAATTAAATTTTGATTTACGTTAAACTTTTATTAGATTTTCATTGCATATTTTAACTATTTTATAGTATAGGATAGTTATTGAAAAATTAATTTTGCTTCTATTTGTATTTTGTATAAAATAATTTTAAAATTGTAACCTACTCTTTCATGATGTTTCAAAGACAACTCCATCTACAAAGCCATTTATTATATCTTCTTCGTTGTCCAATTCCTTTTTAAATCCATTTTTGTTATCAGTAGAAATTTGTTCAACCTAAAATAATTGAACATGGACACATTGATCTAAGTGATAGAAGAATAAGAGTGATCATGCGACAGATACACTGAGTATGTGGAGGAACGAGTTGAGAAGATCTTTAGCTAGCGTTTCCCGAGAATGCGTTCAAACTATGCGATCATGCTACACTCATGCAACAGTAAATCATTTTCCAATGCAAATGCGGTGGCTCCTAATTTTAGGACGCATGCGATGAATGCAATAGTATCTATAGAGCTTATTCCTAAGTCTCTACTTCTTACCTATGCGATGATGCAAGATGCACACAAGGACAAGGTGACCGCATACAATCATAACCTATCTCTAGGATGCATGCGATGCGTTAATAGCAAACAGAGCTTATTCCTAAGTTTCTATCTCTTAATCATGCTTTTCTAATCTGACTCTCCCGAGCCTAGATTCTAGTCTGATTTTTTCAAGCCTAGATTCTATCCTTAGACTATCCTCCTGAGTATCTCTAATGGACGAATGACGCATACATAATACAAGATAATCGCATAGAATGAAGATCCCAAGTTATACTAGCTAAGTGCTTCTCAACCCATTCGACATATTTAACTACTCATGCGTAATGTACAGAGAGTGAACAGATATAAAGATGAAATTTCCATTTCTATAAATAAGTTCAGAGTATAAAATGACAATGGAAGATAAGGATAGAGAGCCTGGTAGCAATTCCTTGCTTCCCAAGGCTTTTACACTGTTATCTCTATTCTGCTCAAAAGATGTTCTTGCTTCCACAAGAGTTGGCCCCCTCTCTGATCTCGACGCTACCGGCACTCTTCCAAGTTCACCGGAACGATCTCTCGGTATAATCTCCCTTCACTCGCTTCCGCCTTCTAAGTAAAAGAAAGCTATGAACAAGGCTACTTCTATCTATAGGGAAAATTATCTAACTGTCGAACTCCTTTACTGAAGGTGGCCTTCGCTATTTATAGAGTTTCGGGATGAAAGACTTCTTCTCTCTTATGATTGCATTGATGGGATGGCATTAATTCTCTGTCTAATGCGCTGAATATTTGTCACCAAAAAGTTGAGTGTACTTGTTACAGTAGGTTGTTAACGACTTGTCAACTTAATTCGAAATCGACTATCATCAACTTTCTATCCCATCGTGATTTATTATGCTTTTCACCTAGATGTGCCCATCATGATGTACCGGCTTTATGCGGCAACCTTCTTGAGCAGATATTCGCGAGCGCAAATGATCGCATAGTCTTGCGTTAACGCAATCTCTTGATGCGCTCGGACGTTAATTTCTTTGGATCGCATTTTCGCCTTGCGTCAACGCATTTTCTGCACAAAAATACATAATTAGCTATTTTAATGCGATGGACGCATGTGATCGCAATGTTGTGAACTTAATTCTTTTGGACGCCATATTGTATATTTTTATCATCGCAATCCTGCATTGTTTTATAACTTTGCGCTGTAATAACGTGCATTTATGCCCGTTATCAGGTCTCAAGAGGATGCTCTAGCGTGTCTTTTGGTCTACCTCTATCTATTTTGTTTGGCAGGAGAAGAATCATCATTTGCATGGGGCTTTTCCTCGTAATGCTTCTATCATTCTGAACCTCATTATTTTTAATATTTGTGCTTGTATTACTATGTGGCCTGATTGTTGGGGATGATGCCATAAAGTCTTATGTCCTGTAGTTTGTAAACAGATTGTACGAACGCTTGTGATGTATAATATATGTTCTTCACTTCTTGACTTTGCACATTGGATGTTTTATTTGCTTTACCACAAACCAATAAACTAAAATCTCTAGTTATCATTATATAACTTAAGCATACATGTGGTGATATACAAGTGGATCATGTCTTATGTTATAACCAAAATGGTCTGTAGTATATGGATATAGGAGGGAAACCTTATCCTGGTAACGCTACGGATGCGGCTCGCTTTGTGGAATAGTTACAAGTGTTGGGACTTTCCACAAATGGTCTGATTCTGATCATTCGTGTGGGGACATGCAAGCGGGGGTGTCCTATACAAAGAGTTTGTATAAGACCTGATCACAAAGTGTTAATGTCTCGTTATTTAACGTCGTTCATGACAAAGGCTTCACTTCACTAGGATGACCATAGGTAACATGACATCAATCCTCGGTGAGTTGGGAACTCTTGCCTTTGAGGGCGGTCCTTTGATTTGCATGGGTGCGAGTGGCCAGGTCGCCGATTCAAACCTACCACTTTGGGGATTCGTTTGATTTGGGAGCTAGGAAGTCAGTTACACAAGATGGAGTTCACTCCTTCCCCGAAGTAGGTGTAAGTAGATAGATTGCTATAAAGGCTGATCCCGAGGCTTGAACGATGTGGCACCACACACCTTCTCATGGCCCGAGAGGTGTTCACACATAGTAAGACTATGTTATATTGTTCATTAGAGGTATTAGTGATACTTAAGGAATAAGATATAACTACATGGGCAAACGGTAAATTGGCCCAGCTATACTTACGAGCATCTGTGAAGGGTTAACTTACTAATGATTGATTATATCCGATGGACACAAAAATATATCTGTGGTGCGAAGAGTTCAGTTGTTGGTTTTTAGTGGAATGGTTAACAAATGGTGGATCTCATGGCTAAATAGTTTAGTCAGCTATTCACGCACCGTTGGAGCTTCGAGACATAGGTTCATAAGGTCTCCTTAGTAGCTTAGATATAAGTTGAGAATCAGTTTGAAATGTTCAAATTGACAAGAGGGAGTTTGATTATATATAATATAATTGAACTAGTTAATTATATATGGTATGATTAACTAAATGTATGAGATACATTAATTTGGAGGAAATTGGATATAAATATGATTTATATCATGTAGAGGAAAAAACACTATGGTTGATATATGATATCAAACTATAGGATAATATAATGTGATTATATTTATTATTTTATTAATTGGACAGTTATGGGATAATTGCCCGGCGTTTTCTCCGTAACCATACTTTAGTGGGAGGTTCAATTCGGTTTTCGTAAATGAAGAATAAAATGAAAATTGGTTTCATTTTGAAAAGAGCACGCTAAATTGCTCATGAGGTGTTTGCATTCAATCGCTTAGTGAATTTGGAGCCTATACGATAGTGCATCCTTTACTAAACAATCGTATACACCCACGTGCGCATCTCTAAACAATCGCTTACCTTTTTCTAAACAATTGCTTAACGCCCGAGCTTTACTAAACGATCGTATAGACAATCGCCTAGCTTTTCCTACACAATTGTGTACCTCGCCTAAACAATCAAGCATCTTGACTATACGATAGTCGTTGCCTTCTCCCACTTGCTTGATCGTTGTATACGATTTATTTTCCTTCTCACCTCTACCAAATCCAATAGAATCCACTCTTTGGATTCTCACTCCGAGAATACTAAGGGCTCCACTGTCACACCCCCTCCTAGACTACTCTCTGAGCCTAGGAAAGGACATAACTACAGTAGTTATCAACCTTTTTGCTGATACTTACTTCCTAATAACTCTTGTGGAAATTCTTTGATATCAAGTTGTCACACCCCGCCCCAAGTCTACCTCCTGAGCCCAAGGAGAGGTGTGAGGGACCACAGATACCACCCTTTTATGATACCTACTACCCATCTGAACCTCTTTACTCTCAGTAAACTTTAAGTCAAGGAGAAAAACAGCAATTGATTGAGTAAGCCCATTTTATTATGACAATGTAATGTTTATACAACTATCAGGCTTAGCTACAAAGTTTACATTAATAACTCTAAATGTTGGAAGTGTGACTATGGCTTGTGGCAGACCTTGACTTTAGTAGCATCCTGGAACTCCTCAACCTTCGCTACAGGGGGGGGGGGGGGGGGGGGATAAAACATGGAAAACGTGATCTACAAAGCACAGTGAGTTGCGGGTTTTATACAAACATAGGTTTGATTTCATAAATTCTTTTTTGGGAATACAATTCCATAATAACCAACAATCACGTAACAAAATGTAACCACCCAACCTGTCAGCTGGACAACTCTGGCATGATCATGTATCTTTCCAGGGTATTCTCTGCGAATAACCCGCGATGACCAACGTGGACACAATCCAATAGTCCGCTGAGTATAATAATAGTTCCTGCTAGACATGCTTGAGTACGTTGACAATTTCAATCAAGTACTTTGACAATCCCAGCCAAGCGTCCATAAGGCATGCTTCTATTCCAACACAATGACACACGCATTATGACAACAACACAACAACAATCAAATCCAGGCAAAACACATTTTTTGATCATGCCAATATTTCAAATATAACTTATATATATATATAGATTCACATATATACATAGAAATTAATCATACAAACAATAGAATAACCACATACCTTGGTTGGTTAGGAACTTTCCTCTCCAAAGTTCCTTAGGTTTCCATGGTTTCCCTTTTTGGATCCTAAATTCCAAATTCAAATATAAGCTTAGATTACTCATAGTTTCCAACCTTATTTTAAGATACTTCTTTTTGTAAACATGTTCTAAATTGTCTCAGGAAGCTCACCTTAAAATCTTAGCCTATAAATCTTGATGGTTTGGCTGGAATCCTCAAATCGTCAAGATTGGCTCAAGCTTACCTGAGAGCTCGACCATTCTGTCTTTTCCTGACTCTTCAGCCCTATTCCTTGGATTTTATTCTTCGATAGCCCTACTCTGAAAACTAGACACTCTCAACTTTCAAGTGCCTTTGTAATCACTCCAAATACATGAGTAGTTTGGGAGAACTCATCGTCCCAAGTGGATGCTACTTCCAAACCTCCCTGTCCGACATCATTTCCTCCTCTTGGAACCTCTTTACTAATGCATGGTCTTGCTACCAATGCATGCATTCCTTCATCAACACATAATCTCCTCCTAATCAGCCTTCATACACTCTTCCTAATGTTCTTTGAAGAGAATTCGAGTTATGATATGAAGAGAATTCCTTGGCTCTATTTATAGGCATCCAAAGTCTCTCCAAGGCCGACACCTCCTACTTGGCTGCATGTCCAAGTGTCCTTTCTTCCTTTTGACAACACAGCTCCTTGCCACATCCAGCTTGAAGTGTTAGCTTCTCCTTTATCCAGCTCAACCTAACATGTTTGCAAGCTCCTTAGTGCATCCACCTTCTACTTTGAGTTGTCCTTCTCATGCACACTTCCTTTGCATGAAGTCCACTTCCTACTAACTTAAACTTAACCCTTTCTCAGTTAGCCATCATCAGCCCATGGATTCCTTATCAACGCATCACTTGAGCCATACTAAACCTAAGACATTGCAAGTCTTTGGCTGCATATCCTTCTCTTTCGCATGGCTTACCTTTGGCACATGCGCTCAACTAGGATTATGACCATTACATTCTTCCATGCATGCTACTTGCTCAAGCCTTCTCCTATGCTCCCACATGCCCTCGGATGTCCTTAGCACATAGCACATCACCAACGCATAACCCCCCTTGGGTCAAGCTAGGTCTCAACTCAATGCCTCATGGTATAGCTTACCATCGCCTAGCCTCTTGCTAATGCATCCCTTTTGACTAACGCTAGCATGTCCTTATTGCTTGCCAATGTCCTTAGTCTCTTGCTTAAGACCAACGCACACTAACCTCACAAGCCTTATGTACCGCCAGCCTTAGCAACGCATAGACACTTCACCATGTGCCCATCATGGCTTGTTCTATCGACTAACTCATCGTGTAGCTCTTCTACTCATCGTCTAGTAATGTTGTCGCTCATCATCCAACGCATAGCCCAACGCATAGTGCCTACGCCTATCGCATAGCATACAGCCTACCGCACAGCTCTTGCTCATCCTATGGATCTCGCTGATGCCCATCGTGTAGCTCTGTTGTCCATCGTCTAGCGCATCACGGCTATCATCTAGCGCCCATGCACTTCACGTAGCGCCGTCACCCAGTGTCATCATCTAACGCTAATGTCGATCGTGCAGTGCCCATGCTCCATCGCTTAACGCTATCGCCCATCGCATAGCGTTATCGTTTAGCACGACTCTCTACCTGTCTCTTATACACATCTAGATGTGTATAAGAGCACGACTCTCTACATCGTACCTTGCTGCACGATCGCCTACCACATTGCTTAGCTCCATGCATTCACTACACGATTGCCTACCTGTCTCTTATACACATCTAGATGTGTATAAGAGACAGATGCATGGGCAGGGGCATCTGGCCGAGGCTGCTCGACGCATAACTGGGCGTCTGGCCGAGGCTACTCAACTCCTGTCTCTTATACACATCTAGATGTGTATAAGAGACAGCTGCTCGACGCATGGCAGAGGCACTTTGCTGGCCGCTCGACACATTGGCCAAGGGCATCTGGCCGAGGCTGCTCGATGCATTGGATAGGGGCATCTGGCCGAGGCTGCTCGATGCACGGCTGGGCATTTGGCAGTGCTTGGCCTGTCTCTTATACACATCTAGATGTGTATAAGAGACAGGTCTACCGCCGTACCTTGCTGCACGATCGCCTACCACATTGCTTAGCTCCATGCATTCACTACACGATCACCTACCTCATCACATAGCACCGCTCATTTGTTACACAATCGCCTACCTCATCGTGCACCGCTGCTCACTGTTACATGATCGCCCAGTGCGCGTGTCACACCCTGCCCCAAACCACCCTCTTAGCCTAGGAAAGGGCGTGACTGCAGCAGTTATCAACCCTTTGGCTGACACTTATTGCCTAATAACTCTTGCGGAATAACCCTGATACCAAAATATAACTCATATACAACGGAATGTCTTTAGGGCAAAAATTTATTAATTCAGAAATATAACATGTTTAGAGTCATTACAACACTAGATTTATAAGTCCCAAAGCCCAAAAACCCTAGTCCCTATATGAACAATAGTAACATGTGTACAATAGTTACAGTAACCACCTAGCAAAGGGGTTACAATATCTTTATCCTTTAGTGGCAGAGCAGATGCTGAGCTATCTTTTGAGGATTTGACCGTTACCTGTGGGGGGAAAAGAAAAACATTTGAAAACGGGGTGAGCTTGCACCCAGTGAGTGACTTAAGAAAGATAATTGATTTTTATGCAAAAATCTCAATAAAGAGTTTAACTGAAATATAAGCTTCTACAGTACTTGTACTGCAGTATAAACATTTTCCAAACATAAAACATATAAAGCTGTTTTAATCATACAACAGTAAAATTGTTTCTCGGTTGAGAATAACCCCACTGTGGTAAAATCCCAACACCAACTGCTAGTCAAGAGAGAACCCTTTTGCTCAATCTCTGACTCTAACTACCTACGTGCACGTGGCCATACTAAGTACCGTCATACCTTAGGTCTGTCTCTTATACACATCTAGATGTGTATAAGAGACAGATCTACCTACTACACGTGGCCATACTAAGTACCGTCATACCTTAGGTACTTCTACTCAGATACCTTCTCAAATGTCCTTCAGTATCGAGCTTCTAGGATACCTTCTCAAATTTCCTTCAGTATCTGGTTGATTTCGTACCTTCTCAAACGTCCTTCAGTATCAATAGATACTTTCTCAAATGTCCTTCGGTATCTAGTTGGGCGGATACCTTCTCAAATGTCCTTCGGTATCACGTTTTAAGTAAAACTAGTCATAGATGACTTTCTCTTTAAAGCATGTAAAGTATAACACATATAAAAACATAGCTTTAAAGATACTAATGCATGATGGGTATATTTAAGACATATAAATAACTTTTCAACAAACTTCCCACACATGCATGCGTTTAAAACATAATTCATGGTTTGCTTGGAAATCACTTTGTAAAACTAGCTGGCATGAGAATAATCTTCTTTAAAACATGCTTTCTGTAAAACATTGTAAATCAAACATTTTAGTCAAATATTTTAGTCAAACGTTTTAGTCACTCACCTCGATCGCTTAGGAACTTTTCACTCTAGCAGTTCCTTTTCTTCCCCGGGCTCCCTTTTCACCCCTAGAATTCAGATTCAACTTACAACTCAGATTACTTATAGTTTTAAACCTTATTTTGAGATACTTCCTTCTACAAACATATTTTAAAATGTCTTAGGAAGGTTACCCTAACATTTGAGGTCATAAATTCTCTTGATTTGGCCGGAATCACAAAATCTCCAAGACTGGCCCAAGCACATCCGATAGCCTGACCCTTCTGTCTTCTTCTCAGTTTCCAGCCCGATCCCTTCAAGAGTTCCCTCCGGCAGCCCTACCCTAAAAATTAGACTTCCATAGCTTTCAGGTGAATTTTGAATCACTCCAAACGCATGAGTAAATTAGGAGAACTTCTCATCCCAAATTGATACTACTTTCCAGACTTCACTGTCCAGTGCGTCCTCTTTGAAATTCTATGACCAACGCATGGATTTTGTTCTCAACGCAAGGTTTGCTCAACTCTCCCACTCTTTTTACTATATTTTTGAATTGTGATCTGAAAATGAAGTCTTTTGGCCCTATTTATAGGCGTCCAAACCTTCCCCAAAGTCGACACCTCCTATGTGGATGCATGTTCAAGTGTTTCCTCCTCACAATACCAACACATCTTTTTTATCAACGCAATCTAAGTGTCTTCCTCCCATGTAGCCAACGCATGAGCCTCAAATTGCATGTCCTCAGATGCAACCACCTCAAATTCTTAAGGCTTAAGGCTTCCTCCCAAGAAGACACATGGTTTGACGACATCCTTTCGGTGATCTCATCCTTTATATGCGTCCAACTCTTGGATGCTCAACGCATAGCAACCCACTTACTACCATTGTAATCCAACTTAGCCATCGCAAGAGCTAGCCATCACCAATGCATAGAGTGACCGCCCATCCTCGACGCATGGCTCACTAGTTAGCATCGCACGGCTTGCTTGGCATGGGTGCATGGTGCTGGCCACCGACGCATGGGTGTGTTACATAGGTTAGTCGCTCAACGCATGGGTGTGCTACATAGGCTAGCCGCTCGACACATGGGCGTGCTACATAGGCTGGTTGCTCGATGCATGGGCGTGCGGCATAGGCTGGCCATCGCTCGCTTGCTCGGCCGTATGGGTGTGCTTGGCCGCATGGGCATGGCCGTCCGACAAGGTGCTCGCTGCACAGGCATGGCCGCTCAACGCATGGTAGGGGCGTCTGGCCGAGGCTGCTCGATGCATTGGATAGGGGCATCTGGCCGAGGCTGCTCGATGCACGGCTGGGCATTTGGCAGCGCTTGGCTTGCTCAACGCATAGGCTGCCTTCCAACGCATCACCTCCATCTTTCTTCCTTCAGCCACATGCCATCACCAACAATCCTTCCAACGCATCAACACCACCCTTCCAACGCATCAACACACAAAATTCTATACTTAGCCAAATTTTCCAAATTTTTCCCAAAAGTCAAGCTTCCAAATTTCCTCTTTTCTTCTAATTTTCTATCCTTTTCTCTACCATTACACACTAGTTTCCACATCAATCTACTCACCACACTGATCTCAATAGGGAACGTACTCAAGTAGAGAAATTAGGATTCGGGGTTCATAGCACGCAACTTTAACGCCTAGTGCCCACACTCGCGCACACTTGACGCTACCTCATGCTTTGTTAACCTCTCAAGACTTTGGCTATCGCATGCTTGTCCATGCATAGTGATAACTTGTAGAAATACAAGTTATTAACTTATACATCCTAGCTGAGTGGATATTTCTGGCCCACCCTCTTCAAGGACGAAAGGGAGTATGCTCTCAAGTGCGACCCTTGTCAACGCACAGGTAATATATCCTCAAGGAACACAATGCCTCTGAACAATATACTTGAAGTCGAATTATTTGATGTACAAGGCATTGATTTTATGGGACCTTTCCCTCTGTCCTGTGGTCAACAAGACATCTTGCTGGCAGTAGATTATGTATCAAAATGGGTGGAAACTGTGGCTTGTGCCAAGAATGATGCAGTAACTGATTCAAAGTTTCTCACCAAGAATATTTTCACATGCTTCGGAACACCGAGGGCTCTGATGAGTGATGAAGGTACGCACTTTATTAACCACATCAGTTCAAAATTACTCGCTAAATATAAAGTCAGGCACAAAATTGCTACCGCATATCACCCTCAAACCAATGGTCAAGCAGAAGTATCTAATTGGGAAATAAAGACGATATTGGAAAAGGTAGTCAACGCATCAAGGAAAGATTAGGCACAAAGGCTAGACGAAGCACTTTGGGCCTACAGAACTGCCTACAAAACTCCAATAGGTATGTCTCCATACTCTTTGTATTCGGAAAAGGCTGTCACTTACCCTTGAAGTTGGAGTACAAAGCTTTTTGAGCAGTGAGGAAGCTGAACTTAAACCTGAAAGGCATGAGCAAACAACACAAGCTTCAGCTCAATGAGCTTGATGAATGGAAGCTGAATGCATACGAAAACAGCAAATTCTACAAGGAAAAGACTAAACATTGGCATGACCAATGCATCAGTAAGAAAGAATTTGTTGTTGGACAAAAAGTCTTATTATTCAACTCACGGTTGCATTTGTTTCAAAAAAATTAAAATCTAGATAGTCAAGACCGTTTATTATCGATACAATATTTCCACATAGAGCTGTGGAGTTAACACGAGAAGATGGCACAAATGCATTCAAAGTAAATGGGCAAAGGGTGAAGCCCTACTTTGAAGAAAGTTTAGAACGACAAAAGTCATCCCTTGAGTTGTGCGAAGCCAACTGAAGCTCGCGTCGAAGCTTCCCTACATTCAAATAGACACATATTCTAGGGACGCTTCTTCTACACTTAACTATTTTTGCATTCTGTATTTTATGTTTGCAATTGTTTGCAATTTACTCTGTGTTATTTGTTAGCCTTTTCTTGGTTATTTGTTGATTTTTATTGCTTTTCTAATAAAAAAAAAAGAAAAAGAAAAAAATGTTAAATCAACTTGAAGAAGTTTAGAAAGGGGGTAGGTTTCTAATGCGTTGGACTTAAGCCAATGCATAGACCGAACAGAAAGGACGTCCCTTAAAGACACAAAGCACTGGATTGCTTAGAAACCCTAGGCACGTCCAAAGCTATTGGCGTTTGAGCTCTACAAATAGAGCCTTGAAGCCCAAATTCAAGAATGTGGGACTTCTGCCCTGGGCAAATTCCTATGATCACAGATGAGAGCATAAGCAAAAAATTCTTTGAGAGTTTTTCACTTCCACAACCTCCTCTGATTGACAACCAGACTTCACCAGAGATAGATCTCGAGAGGGACTACTTCACCACCCATCCATTGCACCACCGGTAGTCTTGACACACATTTAATGGAAGCAAGAGATTGCCTACATCTAGCCATCCATCTTTCTTCTCACCTCTATATTGTATTACATTTTGGCTTAAGACATTAATACATTTTGTAATCAATACATCTCTTTAGTTCCTTCAATATCATTTACATCATTTACATCATATTCTTCTATTCCATCTTTTACTCTCACCATCATGAGTTAAGTACAGATTGCAAGAGTTATCGCATACACAATCATGCGGCATAAAGATATGACGCATGTAGCAAACAACCGAGAGGTGTGCGTTGTGCGAGTATAGTAAGCCAATCCTATTTGCTTAGTGTGAGGCTATCACAATGCTTATCTATGAGCAGAGTAGCTATAACCAACTGCCCGAGAGGGTAAGTAGTGAAACTCGCTAAGAAAAGTAAGCAATGTTCCTATAGATAGAAATAACCTTATGTTCCATGCAATCATGCGTTATAAAGATATAAAGCATGTGGCTGACCACCGAGAGGTGTGCGATGTGTTAATGTGGTGAGTTGGGATTACCCTTGCGACCAAGCTTAAGGACTTGGTGATATCTCCTCCACAACTCTACTTCTCCATGCATCTCATTACGTGTGAATAACTTCAATTGTTCAGTCTGTTTAGAAGGAGTAGGAGTAGCCTTAATCGGCTTCTTTCTTTTTATTTCTATTCTCCACCTCAAACACATTAATTTACAACCATCTTTTAGTTACAAATCCCCATGTTCGACCTCAAATCATCATGAGAAACTTGTGATCTCATTATACTTGGCGAGAGAGCAAGAAAACTTGTGACAGGAACACATGATCATCGCATACACGATTAACGCATTCTGCATATTCGTCTAACCAACGCATGATCATCGCATGACCATCAACGCAAACAAATTATTTTCCTCAACAAGCTTCAAAGGAGGCAAAATAATGAAAATGCCCTTAGAGGCGCAGCATACAATGCCATAGCGCCAACATGCGATGTTTTTCTCCAGAAGCACCAAATTTTGGTGCAGTGCCGCTGTAAGACCCTAACATTAAATCTAAAGTGGAACTTAAATAGAGAAGAAAAATTTTAAGTAAAGATATTGGAACAAAGGGAGGAAAACATCAAAATTATCCAAAAAGGGTGACCAAAATCCAAACGCCTATGAAGCGCTTAAAACATGTGGACGCAAGAAGGCATGGAGGATGGAGGCAAGAAAACTTGAAAAAAAAAAGCCTAAGGATTGCATAAAACCAACGCAAAGGCATACATGAGCCATGCGGACACGGGCAGCAAGCATGCGTCGAGTGAAGCATGTTAGGCGCGTCGGCCAGGCTTCAAGGCCAAACGCACAGGCCATGCGTCTTGCACGTAACCCATGCATTGATGGTGTATGCCAAGTGCCTGCTTATGCGTCAAACGAATACGCAGGCAAGTTATCCTATGCGTCGAAGCACTGCTGCGTCTGCCGAGCAACCATGCGTCGATGCACCAGGCCAAGCGCACGCCCATGCGGCCGAGCATGCTTATGGGCGCGCATAAGCGCACAAGCGCCTAGGCAACACACCTTGCATACACCATGCGTCGATGGTTAGCCCCATGCGTTCATGCCTAGTAGGCCGAGTAAGCACATCTAGCAAGCCATGCATTGAGGGTGAGTAGCCACCCTNAGCAACCATGCGTCGATGCACCAGGCCAAGCGCACGCCCATGCGGCCGAGCAAACGTGCAAGCGCCTAGGCGGCACACCATGCATCGATGGTCAGCACCATGCGTTCACGCCTAGTAGATCGAGCAAGCACACCTAGCAAGCCATGCGTCAAGGGTGAGAAACCACCCTATGCATTGGTGATGGCCAATTCATGTGTTGGCTAAGTAGGACTTTGATGAAGAAAAGGTGAGTTGCTATGCGTTAAGGATAAAAGGTAAGGCTAATTGATGGAAAACGTCAAGGGAGGATGCCAAAGGTATACGAATATAAGACTTAAACAATTTAAGTAGAGACATATGTGAGGTATTTAGGTGATTTAGGTGGCAAAAGAAGGATCACACAAAATTCTAGTAGGAGGTGGCTAAAGGAGATTTCATGAAATTGAAGTCTTATCACCCCAAGTAGGAGGTAGGTGAAGGAGATTTCATGCAGAAAAGGAGATGTTGGCTGGCAAGCTGAAATAAGAACAACTCAAGGCTAGGCTAAGGATAGGTTGGGTAGACTGAATGTTGGCAACTCCAAAGTGAGACAAATGGGAGTTATGTTCTCAACATGGGGTGAGTTTGAAATGGCCATAAATAGGGGAGTTGGGCAAGGGAAATTCATTCATACCAGCACCTAAATCGTGTGTGAGAGCATATTTAGAGAGTGACGTTTGAGTTATTAGGCTGCCAAGTTGATTGGAGATCAAAAGAAACAAGGTTGCATTGGTGAGGCATTGAGGCAGCCGGACGCACAGCCAGCCCACGCATCCATCCGTCCGTCCATGCGCGCATCGCTCAACGCATCCCGTGCATCAGCCCACACAGCTTCCTTCCCCGTACGACGCATCATGCCCAGTGCAACGCACGCCCAGCGCTCACCCAGCACAGCGCACGGCCAAACGCACTAACCCCCTGTGCGGCGCAGCACACCCACTCTGCCTACTGCCCAACGCCCAGCTGCCTATCTTGGACCAAATAACCTCTAAAGAGGCTAATTTTGGTATTTTGGCTAGATTGGAGTAGGGTAAGCTGGTGTTTTCAATATATAATGATATTTTGGCTAGTTTGACACTATTTATTGATATAACAAATATTAATTAAGGAATTTCCATTGATATGGAGGAATTCACAGGAAGGTAGTCTGAAGGTGGTTTTAAGGGAAAAACTTGCTGACGGTGAGTGTTCACTTAGTTTTATGCTTTGAATAAATGCATATGTGAGTGCAAAATACATGCTTGTGATGTTATGATGACTGCCATGATATTGTTTGTGAAATTGGTATGGAAATTGAGATTATACCCAGATTACATAGGTAGCATACTTAACAAAAGGTGCTTGGCGGGAAAATATAATCGGCCTCGGTCGGCGGGAAATAATAGTCGGTGACGACTAACGGAAAATATAGTCAAGTACCTAAGCATGACTAGTGGGTTAAAGAATTGTCAGTGTGCACATTGGCGGGAAAAGTGGGTTATAGGAAAGTTTCCATAAAAAGTTGTGATGATTGATAATGTGTCCATGAAATGAGCACGCCACGTATAGCATGGAACTGGAGGTTGATGATTGAATGGATGTACACATGATCATGCATAAATTGTATTGGAATTATGATTATGTGATTGATTTCCAAAAAATATGATTTGCAAAGTGATTATTATTCTAAAAGAACCACTCACTGGGCTTAGTAGCTCACACTCTTCCAAATGTTTTCTTATATCCCTCCCCAGGTAGCAAAATGGAGCGTTCAGGAAGGAGTCTTCTGACCACTATCACACCAGGACTTGGTAAATTCTCAGAGCACAGCTCGGATCTTGTAATAAAGAATATAGGAAATTGAACTATGTGTATGAGAGTTAGATAGAGTATTGTAAACATGTTGAAATCTTTAATAGATAAGGGGGGAAAACATTCAATTGAAATATTGTCTTGGAATACTACTGGTGTACCCTCACGCTCCCTTCCCGGTCTTGGGGGTTAAGGCTAGGGAGGGGGGGTGACAGTCGCGGTGTTGTCCTGTGGTACCACAACGCTCTAAGCACTATGCTGACCGTTGTTGTGCCTACGCACCCCACCCCTCTGCATTATGCGGCAAGAGTGTCGCAGCGCTACCACAATTCTATAAAATGAAATCTTCATCTTTAGGGCTAGATCATCCTTACATTTTGCCTCCAACCAAATTTTCCAAATTTCTTTTCATTTATATAGAGAGTCTATTCATTTCGTGGTCCGGTCTTATACAAACTCTTTTTATAGAATACCCTTGTTCCCATGTCTACACATGAACAATCAGGATCAGATTATTTGTAGCACTTTAAAATAATTGTAACATCTACAAAGGGGTCGTATTCATAGTGTCACCAGGATAAGGTACCCAGCCTTATCCATCTACTACAAACCATTTAGGTTATTACTTAAACATGATCCACATATATGTTTCAACATACATGTTTAAGTTTCATAAAATAACCTTGGATCTTAGTTTATTGGATTAAATTAGTGCAGTTTAAACGTCAAATAAAATACATCTGATTTTATTAGATGAATAATTTGTATTAACAAAACTACAAACCACGAGATACAATAGATTTAGGACATCAATTCCAACATTGTATTTCAGCTTTAATCTTATTTCTATGACTAGTAAAATATGGAGAGTGTCATTAATGATATTACATTTAAGATGGTTGTTGGAAGATGGAGGATGGGAAGGAATTTAATGCTTTATTTTGACTTTTGTTTATTTGTATTAAATAGATTAAATTCTCTACAAAGTTATATAAAGCTTTCTATCCTTCAATTATAATGACATTAAGATTTTGATGAATAAAATTTGAGATCTCATATTTGAGACTTTTAATCAATGACCTGAAACCTCTCGCTTTCCAATCTGTGGCACTCTCAGCCACTTCCTCTATTCTGTTTTTATGGCTTTTTTTTTTTTTTACTTTATGGGGATTATTTGAATTATTTGACATAATTTTTTTGCTTAATTGAATGTTTTTGGAGTGGAATTACAAAGAATGAGAAAATTCTGGTGCTGAATGTGAGGAAGGAACATTACAAAGCCTATAAAACCGAAAACCCATAACAGGAATTAAAGAAAATCTAAAGAAATCAAAGAAAAATCGAACGACCAAAATGGATGGCAAAAGAAGAAAGTGATTTAGGGTTGTTTTTTAATATTCTTAATATTTTAAACCATTTTATTTTCTTTCTAATAAACTTTTGTAAAACACTAAAAATTAGAAGTATTTGCCAACTAATTCAAGTAATTTTGTCAAATTGTCAAATGAAAGTAACTTGTCTTCTCATCTACATCATCACTTAACGATCTGGTCAGTATTTCGTTAGTTCAAAAGTTAAGTCAGGGATCATTTAGAATCATCTTACAAACCTAGGGGGCTAAAGTCTACCTTTTAAAATTTCAGAGACCAAATAAACATCGACTCTAAATCTGGAGGACCAAAAGTGCATTAATTTTTAAAATGCATAATTATATTAAATAAAGATTTAAAAAAACATGTAGAAATACTATCATGTTATAAACTAAATTCATTTTTCTAAAAAATAATTATATAAATATTTTTAACATAATTATATTCATAGATGAATTAATATTAGTTCATTGTTAACTAAATATTAGTTGATAACTACAACTAGTTTGATGAATTATAAATATATAGAAACACATTTTTAAACAATTATTCATATTAGGATCCAATTTTTAAATCTACTACCAAACATATATTTGAAAATATGAAATGCAATTCTATTTTTATTGAATTATTTGTTTTAAATTTCTGTTTTAGGCCCTAATTCTTCCAAACAACTCGAAATAGATACAACCTAGCATCTCTTGCAAACATCACCTAGTATCACTTATATGCACAAGTATTTCCACTTGTACTTCCATTTTTTAGGAGGGAAAAAAAGAATTATCCATGTACATGTAGTACTTAAGTACTGATCAAATAGAAGGAACTAAATACCAAGATAAAGTGACTTAGAGTCTGTCTAGTAGAGAATTCGAATTTAAACAAACTTTCATAAATCTCATTTGCGAAGTAGAGCCCAGTCACTTGGAACCAACAATGTTACATATACCATACTACTTTTAGATTATTGATTTCAACAAATATGTATGACCTATATTCTACTTTTGAAAACAGTTTGTCGAATTTTGTGATCCAAATAGTAAAAATTCTAATTCTATATTTTTAAGTTTTCGTTGTATTCAAATTTTGAATTTTAAATTTTAAAATGCAGAGTTATATTAAATAAAGATACAAATGTTTAGAAATACAGTATAACATGTTATAAACTCAATTTACTTTAAAAATATATATAATATGTCACATCCCCTATCGAATTACCCTCTTAACCGAGAAGAAGATGTGAAGTCAGTAAACATCAACCTACTTGTGACATTTATTGTCCACCTGCTTCCTGCTTAACCTGATATTTCAATTCATATCTACACTTGTTCACAAATATATCATACTCAACAATCGCACAAACACTTCAGATATTATAAAATATGTACTTTAGTTCATGAAACCCTAGATATATACATGCATAAGTATCAACTCCCCACACATCCTATAAAACCAAACCAATGTGTACAACCAAACAGCTCATTTCTCAACTCTAGATACATATGATTACATGTCAAACCAGACTAAAACTATATGCATACAAACATCTAAAAAAACTTGAGAGCTATTTGACAACTTGATGCAGTGGTAGGCGAGACTTGTGCAGGCTAGGCACCGAATCTCTTTCGCTACCTGAGAGGGGGAAGGAAAACATAGAAAATGATGAACTAGGAAGTCCAATAAATGACGAGTTTAAAATAGTAATGTTTGTAAGCATTTTTAAGCATTTTAAGATTAGAAACATTTTTCTACAGGCTTATGAACATTCCATAAACTAAGAGTTCATAAACTATGCTTAAAAATCAATAAGATCAGTGAACCTTTAAAAACATAGTAAATCATTCACATACTTTCATCACTCATAACACCACATTAAACATGCCCCCCAAAGGGCTTAGCACCCCTTCACACAGCCCAAAGCTTGTATTAGGGTGGGTCCCAAGGACCTATATCATACTCAAATACTGGACTTCCTGGATACCTTCTTCTATCCTTGAGTATTAGAAGTCCTGATAAATGGGTACAAAGCCTAATGATTTGAAACTATTCTTCAAAAGCATTCGAATTCATAAACAACATTCATATAACAAATTCTTGCTTAACAGAAATAATTACATCATTTTCCCCCAAATCCATAATAATCTATAGGCATAAAATCATGAAGATAAATTCTTTTCCTTTATAAGCATATTATTTCAGGGAAAAAAAACATAAGAGTTCTAAAATCATGCTCAAAATCATAGCATACTAAGTTAAAAAACTAATTTTCATAAGAAATCATAGTCATAAACCATAAAAGAGTTTACTTTAAAAGTGTCACTCACAGATATGGTTGGCTCCCAATGGTTTATAGACCACTTCAATCTCTACTTTTCCTGAAAATTAGATTATAAACCCTTGGTTATTTCCTAAACAATCTTTTAAATCTAATTACTTCCAAATAACCCATATAAGCAACCATGCTTTACTTAAATTCCATTTAACTCTTAAAATCACCTTAGAGTCCGTACTTATTCATTTTATAGCCAAAAAACCAAGAAAATCTTAAATGGACTCAAAATAGCTCACCAAAATACTAAATGACCAAGACGAGACCAATAGGTAAGCTGATGGGCAGCTGGGCGCACAGTGTCACAATCGCTCTTTCGGAAGCTTCTCTTAGCGATTGTGCGGCACTTGTTCCCGCTCCGAACAAGCCAGCAACTCCCGAATACGAACTGCCGAGCACACTCGAGTGCCTCTTGCAACCTCCAATCCCGTTTGAGGGAAATTGTTTTTTAGAAAACGGTTTAGAGAAAAGGTTTTCGCGTAGAAGATTTGAGAGTGTGTAATAAAGAAAAGAAAAGATTGTAGTAGACTAGAAAAAGCAATAAGCAACACCAACGCTTTTAATAGAGTACTACTCCGGGTATGAGGAAATGATTGGTTTAGTCTTAATCCCAATAGTTGGCATTCTGGAACAAAAAAGCCAACTGGCACCCCCCTTTGCATATGCAAAAGGGCGAGTGGTCACACTTACAATGAAAATGCATAATAAAGCAGCTAACTAACTAATACAATAAGATATGAAAGTAAGCTGAAGGGGTTGATTGGCATGCGGCCACATTGGGCAACAGGTCCTGGAACAAGCATGACGTTACATTCTCCCCCACTTATTTGGTTGACGTCCCAGTCAAACTGACCTTGGTTCAAACATCTGCAATGGCTGGAAGCTGCACTCTTTCAAGTCTTCGCCCGCTACGCCGAACTGTATCTCTTCATCTGGGAGATCATCCCTTCCATTTCACTAAAGACTCTGTCCAGTTTCTTGTCTGGGTCTTTGCCCGATCGGCGCGTAACGTTTTATCCAGGATTGTGCCAACTTCTTTCTCAAGCAGAAACTCTTCATACGTGACCGGGGCGCTTAGCAGCGTTTCGCTGTTCATCTCGGGATCTGGAGATGAATAGGGTTTCAGGATACTCACATGGATGAACAGGATGAATCTTCATTTCCATAGAAGGGTAAACTGAACACTATATGGAAGGTCTCCATCAACCTTCCCGCATTATACTCATCGAATTGACCCTGCTCCACCCACTGGACTTCAAATGATTTTATTACCTAGCCGTGGTCCTCTGGCCTCGAAAATGAAACTATTCCGACGTGCTTGATTCAGGCGGAACCTTTGTCCCCAGCTTGATTCAAGGATCTCCTGCTTCTTATCAGCCCACTTCTTCATCCTCTTCGATGCCTTTCTAGGTAGGATTGCGCGAGCAATCTCAGAGGTTTTGCTCCCTTTCTTATAGTGAAGTTATGTGCCCTGAGGACTTTTTGCCTGCATAAGGGTGGGTCCAATCCAAGTGTAGGCAATGAAGTGGCTGTTTACGACCGAACACACCAACTTCGAAGGGCGTTTTTTTCCGGTCGCAGAACTCTGTTGGCTTATTGAGCTGAACTTGAGCCACACCTAACAATTGGACACCAGTTCTTCTGTCTAGCGTCGATAAAGTGACGCAAATATTCCTCGAGCATACTGTTGAAACGTTCCGTTCTGACCGTCAGTTTAGGGATGATAGCTAGAAGAGATATTCAGTGATGATCCCAATATTTCTGAATAATTCTGTCCAGAATGTCCCAGTGAATCTTCCGTCCCGGTCCGCTAACAATGCTCATGGGGACACCCCATAATTTCACAATGTGTTTGAAGAAACAGCTGAGCAGTCATCACGGCTGTGCACATTTTCGGCGTTGGAACGAACGTGGCATATTTTCGAGAACCGGTCGATGATAACAAGGATCGATTCAAACTCTCCCACCTGGGCAAATGGGTGATGAAGTCGAGAGACACACTCTCCACGGCCTAGAGGGCACAGGTAGGGGTTCCAGCAGACCCGCTAATTTGCCCTTTCAACCTTATCTTGTTGGAGACAAGGCAAGTCTTGGTAAATTGCATGACATCGTCTCGAAGACTTGGCCAATAGTAGCCTTGCTTCAGAAGGGCATAATCCTCTGCAACACATTGTGTCCTGCCCCACGGTGTGTCGTGACACTCCTTCATCAGCGACCTTCGTAACTCCCCGGATCTGGGGATGTAGAGACGATTGCCTTTGGTGTATAGTAGATCATCTTCACCCAGAACTGGCGTGTCTTCCCTTCTCTGGCCAACTGTAAGATGGCCTATGCTGCTGTGTCACTTGTCAAGTAAAGTTTTGAACAGTTTCTCGTACTGTTGCACTCAACGTAACTTGCTTGTAGGAGGGCGAACATAGCACAGGGCCGCATGTTCGCTCTTTCGGCTAAGAGCATCAGCCGCTTGGTTGCTTTTCCCGATCTAATGTTCGAACTGGAAGTCGAACTCCGCTAGACATTCCTGCCACCGTGCCTGTTTCGACGACAACTTCGGTTGGTTGAAGAAGTGACAAATGGAGTTGTTGTCTGGTCTTGACCACGAACTTGGCCCCCAAGAGATACTGTCTTCAGGCCCTCAAGCAGTGAACTACTGCTAACATCCTCTTTCTCGGAGGCGGCATACCTCCGTTCGGCATCATTTAATTTTCTACTCTCGTACGCGATGGGGTGTCCGTCTTGGAGAGAACACCGCCCAACGCGAAAGTCAGAAGCATCAGTCTCTACTTCAAATGGCTTGGTCACGTGGCAATTCCGAGGACCGGCCCCTCAATCATCACTTTCTTCAGGCCCTCAAAAGCGGCCTGACATTCGGGAGTCCAGCTTCCATTGGCCTATCCTTCTTCAACATTTCGGTTAATGGCCCTGTTTTCTCGAGAATCCTTCTACGAATCGCCTATAGTAGTTGCGCTAGTCCGAGGAAGGATCGTAATTCGGTCACAGATGATGGTACCCTTTCAGTCTCTAATTGCAGCCACCTTGCCCTCTTTCCATACCAATCCGACCACACTCAATCACGTGGCCGAGGAAAATTTATGCGCTCTTGGCAAAGGAGCACTTCTCTCTCTTTACATACAACTGATTTCTCCTCAACTTTCAAAGACTAGTTGGAGGTGATGTCGATGGTCCTCCAGCGAGGCACTATAGAACCACAATGTCATCAAGATACAACTACGACGAATTTGTCGAGGTATTCGTGAACACTTGGTTCATTAGGGTACAGAACGTTGCTGGAGCATTAGTGAGGCAAAAGGGCATCACGAGGAATTCGAAAGGCTCCGTATCTCGTGACACAAGTCGTCTTAGGTTCGTCTCCTTCAGCAATTCGAACCTTGATAATATCCAGACCAACATAGGTCCAGCTTCGAGAAATACTTAGCACCGTGAAGCTGATCAAATAAGTCAGTGATGATAGGAAGGGGATATTTGTTGCGAACTGTGAGCTTATTCAAGCACCGATAGTTGATGCCACAACCGTAGGCTACCATCCTTCTTCTTCTGGAACAGTACTGGGCTCCATAAGGAGCCTTCGCCGGTCTAATAAATCCTGCCTCTAACAACTCGTCTAACTGTTCCGGAAGCTCAGCCAATTCTGGCGGGGGCCATCCGATATAACATTCTTGGCAGGCGGCCTTTGCCCCTGGAAACAACTCAATCTCATGGTCAATCCCCCTTCGTGGGGGTAAGGACTTGGGCAAGCTTTTCGGCATGACGTCCGATACTTTTCCAAGACAAATAGAACGTCTTGGGGGATCTCCTCTTCAGTGGACTCAACTGACTCTATCGGGATGGCCATGAACGTGGGTTCATCGTGGGCCAGGCCCCTCTTCAATTGGAGGGCTGAGATCATTCTCACCCCATTTTGGCTGCTTGATACTGGCTTGGACTACGGTTGGTGAAAGATCCGGTAATGACCAAGCATTTGGCGAGGGGCATTGGTATGACTTTATGTTCAAGCAGAAATTTCATCCCCAGTACCGACGTCGAAATCATCATCTTGACAATTACGAAGTCAACGAAGCCCTTCCAGTCTCCTAACTTCACCGGAGTTCTCTTCGCTATCCCCATAATTGGTAGGGCTGCGGAATTCACAGCTTTCATCTTCCCTGCATCTCTTTCCCAATTCAAGTTCAGGCGGCGAGCTTCCGTTTCAGCCATGAAGTTATGGGTAGCTCCAAAGTCAACCATTATGGTTTTGGCCGATCTTGGTTGACCCAATGTCCTACATACATGAGACCTTTCTCTAGTGGCTCCGTCCGCCTTTCCCATATTCTTCTGGAGTGCAGATAGGAATTCAATGCCCCCATCCCGGGATTCTCAATTTCAGCGCTGGCTCGGTTTACCGTCTCCTTCAGTACAGCCTGGTCTTCGGAGGTAGAGGCTAATGTGGCTTGAAAAGCATTGAACGCGGTTCAATTTGACTTCGCCCGCCCTGTGTGGCCCTCTACAATATGAAACAAGAACAGGGGCCGATTGTAATTGTTATGCTGTTGTGGTGCCCCCGCCAGTTTGTTTCCTGATCTCGATTGGGACGATTTATGGCCCCCCCCTGTGTTCTTGTCTCCTCCCCCAG
Organism: Benincasa hispida; assembly: GCF_009727055.1. Classification (NCBI taxonomy): domain Eukaryota; kingdom Viridiplantae; phylum Streptophyta; class Magnoliopsida; order Cucurbitales; family Cucurbitaceae; genus Benincasa; species Benincasa hispida. The sequence goes on along the minus strand of NC_052351.1, from coordinate 64,027,189 downwards.
GTCTGGGAGGACTGGAACGCCTATTTTCGTTTCCCCCAATTGGAGGAAGTTGATTGTTTCCTCACATCTTGTGAGTCAGTGCTAAGGTCGTATAGCCGTTCAGCTGCCGCGTAGGCAGAGGGGAGATCCTGTACTCTCTGTTCGTATAGTTTTGATTTTCGCCACGATTTCAGCCCTTCCACAAAGCAAAAGACCTTGTCTTTTCAGACATATCTTCGTATGTCCAACAAATGAGTCCTGCAAACTATTTTCATAGTCCCTGATGTTACCTGTTTGCTTTAGCTCTCGGAGTTTTCGTCGAGCCAAGATTTCGACGTTTTTCAGGGAAGAACTGCGAACGAAGTTCTTGTTTAAATCTAATCCCAAGTATCAATAGTGCAACGTCCTTCCTGTATGTCTGTAAACCGTGATCTCCACCACACAGTTTCGCATCTTCAAACTAGATGCATCGTTGCTATTGTGACTTTCGACTCTTCAGTCACTGTGTTTCGTCGCCTTGAAGTATTCTCAAAGGTCGAAGATAAAATTTTCCAGGGCTTTCGCTTCTCGCACCCCACAGAAAGGGTTTCGGTTTCTGGGATTTTTATTCGGCTCACTGCCATTGCCTCCCAGGTGGGGCTTGGTTCCCTACCGCTCGGATGGTGAGATTCAACGAGCACTCCACTCCGCTATCTCGGCTCTGACGACATCCAGGGCCGATCGAAAGTCTTCAGATAAATCGATTACATCTGAAGTATTGCTTTTTGGGAGCTTGTCCAGCTCTTCCACACGCTCCTCTATGTGGGCAAACAAGCCCGAGGAGCTATCGCCTCGTTCAAAGCTGCCGGACCGTACTGTTTTGGCCTCGGGGTCTCTACCCTCATCATCAATTCTCTGACGGGTAATCCGTCTAGGCGGCCTACCACCGCATCAATTCCATCGGCTTTCTCGGCAACTTCTTGTAGCCGAGTCTCAACGGAAACGAAACATTATCTGGGACCCTCTCTCAGGTAGAGCAATTTGTTCTTCCATCTCTACCATCTGTCCACATGGGACTTTGTTCAGGTTCTTGTCGCCGACATGATCACTGATCTTCCCTCTATAAGCCAATTTGGCTCTGATACAACTGTCACAATCGCTCTTTCTTTTCGAAAGCTTCTCTTTGCGATTGTGCGGGGCACTTGTTCCGCGCTCACGAACAAGCCAGCCAACTCGAATACGAACTGCCGATGGCACACCCGAGTGCCTCTTGCAACCTCCAATCCCGTTTGAGGGAAAATGGTTTTAGAAACGGGTTTAGAGAAAAGGTTTTCGTAAGAAGATTTGAGAGTGTGTATAAAGAAAGAAAGATTGTAGTAGACTAGAAAGCAATAAGCAACACCAACGGCTTTATAGAGTACTACTCCGGGTATGAGGAAATGATGGTTAGTCTTATCCCCATATAGTGCATTCTGAACAAAAAGCCAACTGGCACCCTTGCATATGCAAAAGGGCGAGTGGTCACTTACAATGAAAATGCAAATAAAGCAAGCTAACTAAACTAATACAATATAGGATATGAAAGTAAGCTAGAAGGGGGTTGGATTGGGCATGCGGCCATGGGCAACAGGTCCTGGACAAGCATGACCGTTACACACAGCCACGCAGGGTATGGACGTTGAGGCACACACATAGGCTATGCGTTGAGCGCTGTGAGATGCACGTTGGGCGTTGGATGCAAGGTGCGTTGGGCGTCAAACGCTAGGGATGCGCGGAGTGCTGCTAGCATGCGGCCAATCTGGACGCCTACTACTAGGAAAACACGCGCTTTTGGCAGGCGAGGCGTGCGCTGATGGACGTTGAGCGTGCGAACGCGCGCAACAAGGCACGGGTGTGTGAAGTGTCCAAAAGCTCCCACAGGCTAGTCTTCTTCAACCTCCAGTCGACAACCCCTACTTGAACCCCTGGTTTTCTAATTGCAATCTCGGTACACATTTCTTCATTTCCACCCAATTTAAGCACAAATTTCTTACATAAAACTCTTAAACAACATTTAAATCAACTAGCCTCTGAATTTGAGCTCTTGAATCCTCTTCCACAGCTCAAAATTCACTCAATACTTCACCTTACTCGATTTTGCCCGAATTTCAAACCAGCTTTGGTTTTCCTTCAATTTTCACCAACTTCCCGGTCAAGATTCACCATGGCAACCCTCCATCATCTTCTTCCTCGATCTCTCTATGTTTCGGCTGAAGAAATTCAAGATTTGCTCGAGTGAAATGGAAACACCAACCTTTCTCTTCTTCACCTATACATATGACCGACCAGCACCTCTCTTCTTCAACTCATAAATTGCTAGCTGCTGCTTCCACTTTTCAACCCACTAAGATCTGTTTATTCATCCTTAGTCACACCTTAAATTATAAATAAAAGTAAATTACTTAAATTTATCCATTTTAATCCAACTTTCCTACAACACTTTCAAGACTTCTAACCCCAAATCTATAGGCCTCTTGGGTCTCACTTCCCTTCCCAACACCTAACCAAAATTTAATTTCCCTTTTCTTTCACTTCTCATTTCCCTTTTCACATAAACACTTAGAAGAAATCTCTCACTCCCCGTTGGTTTTAACCTTAATTTTACCATGTTCATTTAAGACATTTTAACCACAACATGAGGTTTAATTTAACTTAGGAAAAATAGTAAATATTTACGCTTTCATAATATGTGATTATGTAATGTATTATAAATTATTTAATGTTACAAAATAATAATTATATAATTTGCAACCAAACACGTACTAAAAATTTGAAATACAACTCTGTTTTCATTAGATCTCTTATTTTCAAATTTATGTATTCAAATTCTCTACCAAATAGATCCTTAAACTTTCGTGTGTTTGATTGTATCTTCTCCATTTTCTCCATGTCCTTGCCGTCACCTATTTCCTCTTGACTCTTAAAATTTCTTCCTCATTCTTTTTGTTTGGATTTGATACTACTTTTGTTTCTTTCAAACTTGTGGGGTAGAAATTCAAATATCTAACTTCTTTATCAAATGGTGCTATACTCATATTGATTCATTAATGACTAATTGTATCATATAATTTTGTACTCTCAAAGGTGATTAATCAATTTAATGTAGAGTTTTGATTTCTTTTGTATGAATTTAATGTATGATAGATACATGAACCTTCGGCCCAAATATTTCATTATTTTGTGAATACACTGTGTTATGTTGACTGAAACCAAATATCAAATCAATTTTGAATGACAACAAATATGTTCAAAAATAATTTTCACTCGACAAAAGTGATTTAAAATATTTCAAAGTTAATCTCAAATTTACGCTAAGTTTAACAGATTGTACAAATTTTAGTTTAATTATGGACAAAAGAAACCAAGAAATGCTAAGCCGAGCATAGCTCAGTTTGAAAGAGTAAACATACACGCAGCGGGAGAAATCATAAGTAATAAGCTCTCTAATTACATTTAATTTGAGTTCCAAAGCATGCAAATAAACTGTTATATAAGGTAAGATTTCATAAGTATATTATCTTTGATGAAACTTTTGAATTCAAGTTCCTCTTTTCGAATTCAGCCTCCAAATGAACAGTAGACTACCAAGAGGATCTTCTCTATTATCCTCTAATTCAGATTGTGTGGTGGAAATACTAAATTGAGGGCAAAATTTATAGGGAAAGACGGGGGTTTTGAGAGAGTAGTAGAATTTTAGGAAATCATATTTTTTCTAGAAAAAACTACTTTTAACTCTGAATTTCAGAGATATATATCAAGATTATTCATGCAAGAGACTTTTAATCAACAATTTGACACATCAAATTGCATGAGTTAGTGGACTTAGGTGTTTATCAATGGATTAATCCAACAAATGTTAGATTAATCCACTAACTATTTAATTTTCATTTTCAATTTATATTTATTTTCATCAAAATTAGTTTTAATTTAAAAATCAAATCTGAATTTGATATTTATGAAATTGAAAAAGAAATTTTATTTAAATAATTAATTAATTAATTAATAATTTAATATCAAATATTCAATTAATTAAACAACTAAATTAAACATGAATCCTATTCATGTTAATTAATATTTAAATCAATATTTAAATATTTTAATCTCTCCGATTACGTTTAGTTTCAATAAATTTAAACGTTTTAATTATATTGAATATAATTAATCAAACCCTAAATTGAACTTAAACACTTCAAATTCAAAACCCTATTTCAAATTTGAACACTTCAAATCCACTCAATTCACTAATCCAAGGTATAATTTTACGAGCTAGTAGAGGGACCTTATAGACCTACAGCTCATGAGCTCAAATTATTTGAGATTAATTGGCTAAGCTCTTTAGACCGAATTAATCAATATTCGTTAAATAACGAGACACGCCGCGATAGCTCGATAGTTGCACGCTACTCACTATAGATATATTTTTGTCCACTTTAACCATAATCAGAAGTCGACCCTTCACAGCTCGTTCGTATTTATAGCTAGGTCAAAATTACTATTTTACCCCTGTAAATACATCTTACACCTTAAGCTCCCACTGATCCTCTAATGAACAATTGGTTCATAGTCCAACTAATAAACCATATCTCTCTCGGCTATGAGAGGGCGGGGCCTCGTTGTTCAAGATAGAGAATCAGTACTTAAAAGAGAACAACTTATCTGCTAACCCTAAATTGGGTAGAAGTGAATTCCATTTTCAGGACTATGTCCCCAGCTATCTATACAATCTTATCCCAAAAAGGGAGACTTATTGAGTAGTGCTTGTTGGATTACTCTCACCTATGCAGATTAAAGGACAAACCCATATAAACAGGAGTTCATAGTTAGCTCAGGATTAAGATCGAGTTACCCTAGGTCGTTGAATTTGAAATAGTTAGTTTTAACAGTAAACGATCGTTATAAAGAAAAGTGACTATTTCAAGGTCCGATCTTATGCAAATATCTTTTGCATAGGATGCCCTACTCGCATGTCTCTACATGAACGATTTCAGGATCACATTGTTTGTATAAGTTATACAAAGTAGATCGCATCCAATAATGTCCCCAGGATGAGGTACACAATCTCATCCATATATTATAGACCATTTTGGCTATAAACTAAAACTTGATCCACATTTATGTCTCTACATAAAGTTAAAGTGTTCATACTATAGCCATGGATTCGTTTAAGATTTTACAACAGAATGCAATATCAGTAACATTTTATTGAATGAACAACTCAATAATACTTTTATTGATAAATAAAATATGTTTCCAATATTTACGAACTACGAGTTTTAGAACACTCCCAACACAATTGACATCCGAGTGTGCTAAAAACCACGAGATTTATGAAGTTAGCCTTCTTTCCACGATAAAAGCCTCTAGGTTATTTTCCTCCATTTTTTTTTAATTCCCAACTCTTTTAATTTTTCTTTTTACTCTGATTTTTACTAGCTTATAGAAACATTTATTTTCTCATACAAATTTTAAAAACAAAACAAGTTATTAAAAACTGTTCTTTTATCCTTTAAAGGATCGTACATGCTTTCTCACCATTCTTTTTTTTTTTTTTTAATTTTCGTAAGGAAACAATTAAATTTGTAGCCAAATATGGAAAAAAAAAAACAAACAAACACAACTTTCCAAAATACTAAGCCCCATCTGAAAATTATTTTACTTTTTATTTTAAAAATTAAGATTAGGACAAATTGCAGAAACCACCCCTCAAGTATGGTAGTAGTTGTAATTACAGCCTCATACTTTCAATTGTAAATGTCGGACTCCCAAATTTCTACAAGTGTTAAAATTAGACCCTAAACCTTACAATGATTGTAGAAATTAGACCCATAAATAATACAATTTATGTAATTATGTAAGTTGATCTAATTTGACCCAATTTTAACAGTCATATAAGCTTGAAAGCTAAACTTTTAAATTAAAAGTTTAAAGATATAATTAGCTACCGTCATACTTTAGAGGTGGTTTTTGCAATTTACCCTTAAGATTATAAATACTACTTCTACGTAATAAGTTCCTTTGTTTCCTAATCCACTTTCCACCAATATTTTCAAAAAATAAGCCAAAATCTGAAAGTAAAAACAAAGTAGTTCTCAAAAACTTATTTTTATTTTTAAAACTTAACTAAGAAATCAAGTGTTTCTTCAACAAATATGAAAACCATAGTATAGAATAAATTTTAAAAACTAACTAAAAAACAAAATTATTACCAAATAGAATCTGTTCTTAATTTTGAACCTAGCTCAAATTTTAAAAATATCCCTAAAAAGTAGATATCTAAAAAGAAAAACTAATAAGTAGAGATAATGTCTATAAACTTAATTTTCCAAAGTCAAACCAAATCATTATCAAAGAAACATT
>NC_052351.1:63971481-64020830 GCF_009727055.1 Benincasa hispida | reverse complement strand
ATATAAACTTTAGTTTCAAAAACATTTTTATAAAATATATAAGAAAATAAAGAAACTTTAGGGTTAATAGTAATCAAAGAAATTATCCACTCATCTTTTGTGTAACAAAGTAAACTTTGAGAAGATGTTACAAGCAGATCTAAGGTTGATGAAAAAAAAAAAGGGAAAATAAGTTATATCTGAGTAAACAATAAACAGAGTAAGAGCACAAATAAGTGATACTATTAAAAGAATGATGAAAATATTTATGGATTTGTTGACATATCCATTGATATATCCATAACATATACATTATATATCCATAAATTAAAGAATTCAACATCAAAATTAAATATCCATGGATATCTCCAACATCTTTTATATATGCTCGTAAAATATAAAAATTGTCATTTATTTACTCCAATATGAATCTGACTACTAATAATAATATCTATAACTTAGCTTGGAGGTAAAAACAACTTTATTATTAATCTAAATAAATTTTCTAAATTTCGTGACTTATAAAAATATCGATTGACATTGATATTTTATCAACATATCAGTAAAATGGAAATCTTGATATCAATATCGACATCAATGTCTTAACCATCGGTAAAAAAGTAGGTATTCGTGGAATACCCAGCAAAGTAGTTCTAATGGAGATCATGCATAGAGCAAACTCTTGATATCTCCTGGTCCAACCCTTGAGGCAGGCGCGTGCCTGGGTTGCACAGAACTAGCAACTTCACACTAATATTAACTAATAAACATAATCAAAATACGCTAACAAAACCAGTATATTACAATTAGTTGACAATGTATACTACAAGCTACTACCTCTATTAATTATATCATAATTCCAAGGTGGTGAATGGGAAGGAAATTGAAAATCATAAATTGAATCAATTTGACATTTCATCAAAATGAGAAATATACATTAAAGAAAAAATTATCCTTTTATTCCTCAAATTTTGGAGAAGTGTTTACCCCTAAGTTTGCAAAACATACCTTTTTAGATCCCAGTGTTTTTTACAATGAATGCATTTAGCCCCTAAGTTTTCAAAATGTATCTTTTTAGCTCCAAGTTTTTAAAAATAGGTTTAAAAAATCCCTACAATACCTTTTTTTATTATTATTATTGAAAGTTAGAGAAATAATTTAAAAAATTATCTTAGAAAATTAATTTTAAAAAATTATCTTAGAAAAATAATTTTAAAATAACCTTAGAAAATTAATTTAAAAATTATCTCCTCTCTAAAATTAAACATTTTTTAATTCAAAATATCATATAATTATATAAAATAATTTTAAAAAATATATACTTGAACAACCTTTTAAACCTATTCTTAAGAACTTGGGTACTTAAAAAATAAATTTTGAAAAATTAATGGATACACCAATTCTTAAAAATTTGAGACTAAAAAGGTACGTTTTGAAAACCCAAAGACCAAACACATTTGTTATTCCAAACTCTGACTAAAAAAAGTAGTTTTCCAAACATAAATAATAATTAAAACAACTCATTGGCAAAAGTTTCTTGACAATAAAAACTTTATGGTTATCTTATCAGGCAGAACCACTTAATTTTTACACAACCTTCATGTTCATCACAAAATTGAAAATGAAATTTACAATTTACCCTAAAAATATCGTTAAAATAAAGCCACTTCAACAAAACACGAAGAACTTTAATTTACTAAGACTTTTTTGTGATAGGGACATCATCAAGGATGAAAGGACCAAGCTTACCCGCCCTGAATAGAGTAAGTAGTTTCTTTGATACTCTCAAACGAGCTTCCGCCGCCTTATGAGGTATTTTCATTGCTTTCTGCAATGCTTCGAACTGCACTTCTATAAGACTTTCTAAATCATTCTCATCTTCGACGTTACCATCAAATTCTGACACAGTTGTGTATAAAGCGCGCTGAACTTCTGTTACAAGATCCTGAACAAATGAATCAGAAAATAAGTATAAACAGATTTCTTTTTTGGTTTATCCGCGGATATAAAGTGCAATAAAAGTGAGGTTATACAAAAAGCAAGAAATGATGGACAAAATAACTTAATCACCTCCTATGTCAAACAAGAGTCGTTTGAAATGAAGATCGTGAGGAAAGGGATTTCAGTGTAGTGGATGTTAAAGGGGATAAGGATATACATCCATACGTGTGCATATATTTTGACCGATAACCGATCTTTCATTAGAAAAGCGAAAGGAATCTAAAAAGACAACCCGCAGATATAGGTAATGATGAGACAAGACTAATTTTTTTTTTTAAAAAAAAAAAAACGACGACGACACTTCCTATTGATTTCCAAACAAATGACTTGGGAACCTTAAAGTATTTTCTAAGCATGGAGTTTGCCAAGTCCAAAAGTGGCATTCTTGTCAACCAAATGAAGTATATTCTTGACCTACTGAACAAGACAGGCTTACTTGGTTGCAAGATAGCAGAAACTCAGAATTTAAAATTGGTAGTTGCAACTGAAGAAAAGGTAAAAGAAAAAGAAAAAGAAAAAGAAAAGTACCAAAGACTTGTGGGGCGAATCATATACCTCTCTCACACACGTCCTGACATCGCTTTTGCAATTAGTATGGTAAGTCAGTTCATGCATTGTCCCGAGCTAGTTCACTTTGATGCAGTTTATAGTATCTTGAAATATCTAAAAGATACTCTAGGAAAAGGTATATTATTTAAGAAGCATGACCACCTACATGTTGAGGTTTACACTTATGTTGATTGGGCAGACAGCACGACTGATGGAAGATCCACTTCGGGTTATTGCTCTTTTGTTGGAGGAAATCTAGTTACTTGGTGAAGTAAAAAATAAAGTGTGAATGCAAGTAGTGTTGAAGCAGAATTTAGAGTGTTAGCCCATGGTCTTTGTGAAGGCATATGGATAAGAAAACTATTGGAAGAATTAAAATTCTCTCAGACAATGTCCATATGTATTTATTGTGATAACAAGTCAACAATTTCCATTGCCCACAATCCAATCCTTCTTGGTAGGACAAAACATATTGAAGTTGATAAACATCTCATAAAGGAGAAGATTGATGCATGAATAATATGCATTCCCTGCCTTCCAACAACAGAGCAAATTGCAAATGTGTTAACTAAAGGTCTTCCAAGTGGCAATTCAACAATTTGATTGACAAGCTAGCTATGAATGATATCTTCAAACCAGCTTCAGGGGGAGTGCTGATTACTTCCTTTTTTTGTGAAATTCTCCATTGTATTTATTGTATTTACTGTATTATATTTACTGTATTTTATTTTTCCTTATTTGTAATGGGGCATTTCTTCTATTTAAGAAACTCTTTCCTCAGAGAAATAAGAGAAAAAGTACACTTTTTAAGAAAATTAAATCTAACTTTTTATCACTATATATATATATATATCCAAACTAGTAGACCAAAGCCCAACGAATTCACTAATCTAAGAGGAAGCACTGTAATGATATTGTTCAGAGACCAAAAATTAACGTCTTTGTCTGTTTCTTGTGAACTATCTAGACCTGGAATTCCCTCCCTCCCATTGTAAACTACTATTCGTTAAAATCCTGTGTAACATAGGAAGCCACAGACACTCTAGGAGTCAATAAGTCGAATAAGAAATTCTTTCCTTACCTCAATGTATAACACATCAGATTTATTTGGAGGAGCCCTCCTTTTTGGCTGGAGGTCATTAAGATTAAATCTGTGCCTTTCCTCTGGTTCATATTGAATACCCTCCATTCTTCTGTTATTCAAATGTTTCCAATGGAAGGGAGTCCCCCGAGAATTTAGAACAGCCAGTAGATATTGAGCAATACGCTCCTCACCCACCACTGCATCCTTGACAGATCCTGCTTCCATGTGAAGAGTTATAGCATCAGTCTACAAGAAGATGCAGTAAATAATATAGTAAACGTGATTGTGAAATGTTACAGCGTCAGTCTACAAGATGTAGTAAATAATATAGTCGATATCAACGTGATGGTGCAATACTAAAATAAAGAGAAAACTAAACCATATAGTCTTAATGGATGAGACCTAATTGCATGATTCGGAAGATTGGAAAACAGAAATATCGCATCCAAACAAAGAAGCTACAGTGGGGTTGTGGTAACTGGAATCCACCAACCACATGAAGAAAGAATCAGACCTCCCCACAAACAGAAAGATACCACGAGGAAATAAAATCATAACTTCCAACCCAAACATTATCCATCGCAAGTTGTGATCCTGCTAAAGCTTGCAAGATGGGCTTGGTTGGTAGGGGATGAGGACTCCATATTCCCTGAAATTGTGTAGCTCTGGACTAAAAGTTACAATAATTTAACAAGATACGGTATAAATCTTGTCTATGTTGTCAGAGTTTGTGAGTAATTATTTATCATATAGTCCATATTTGCAACTTCAGCATCAGTAATAATTAACTTGCATCCACCACACGATCAGTATTTCACATTATTACATCACTCCTCTATCGCATATCCCAATGCACGTAAAGAGCTATAGTATATAGCTTAATAAAATGTTGTTAGAAAAATAAAAAGTAACTTTTATAAACTAGAAACAACCTGCAAGTGCTAGTTTTAACCCCGTCTCTATATCTTGAATACTTGGAACTAATACACCTGGAGTATCTAGAACATATATGCTAGGTTGATGAGCAATCTGCACATCAAAAGAATTGCAAATGGTTAATACTTCATGATCATAAGATTTCATTTCGAAAGCAGAAAGAAGGGGAGAGGCAAAAGTCGAAATTGATTAATAAAAATGATGTGTAGTTGATTAAAACTACCTTATAGCCAGCAATATCTTGAGTAACCCCAGGCAAGGGACCAACAGTAGCTCGCTTCATTTTCTCCTGCACTATGAAAAATTATTGAAACCAAAAAAGTCCAATAAACAAAGCCTCCAGACCAAATGGAACAGGATTTGTACAATATAATAGAGAAATTGCCATATTGTTCCAAAAAAGTATTACCTGGAAAGCGTTCAGAAGCAATTTGATGGATTGAATTAATTAAAGCTGACTTCCCGACATTTGGAACACCAACGACCATAACAAGAAGAGTAGGTTCCCTTGAAATTGCTTCCTTTAGTTTAAATTCCACAAGCTCGAGAAGCTTTTCATCAATAAAAAATTATGTACATCTTTTTAGCAGAAAAATAACATAAATAAACTATTGAAATACACAAAGTTAAACAAACAAACTGTTGAAATGGCCCTAAGGGCATTTTAGTCTTTTCTTCAGTTTCTCTCTGTTTGGTTATTTATACATCTCCAGTATTGAGTACTGTGTACCAGAAAAATTAAAAGAATAAAAATTCTCCTATCGTGGTTTTTCTCCCTGATCTAGGGTTTCCACGTAAATCTGTGTTTCTTTTCTTCTCTTCTTTTCCAATATGGTATCAGAACATGGCGACGGAACCCTGACCATCATTGATGAGAACAAACCAGAGACTCTAACAGAAACCTCCATTGGAACAAAGGGATTCATGAACGCTGAAGTTGATGCAGCCATAAGAGAAGCCGTTGAGCATTATTTTCACGCCGCTATGCCTCAACTCCTAAAATCTATGTTGATCCAACCTCTAGCCAGACCCGACCTGATCCTCCAATTTATAACCAGTGGACTACCGTTGCAGACTCGACCACCGGAACTCTCAGACCAGATCGGCGCACAAATCCGCACTCATCTGGATTTTCTGCCTCAGATCCGAGTGACCCATCTGGAATTCGACAACCTTATGGATTTTCTGCTTCAAACCCATCTGCCTCAAATCCAATCGGCACCCATCTGCCTCAGACCCGATCCAACCTCCAACAAAACTCCTCAAACCCGATCGGCACCCACCAGATCATGCCTCAGAACCCCCTGATGCACGGAAACCCTTCACCCTCGGGATATTTTGCTCAGGCTGACACCACCACCCGTGACTGGCGGTATACAGACGATCTCCAGCCTCCGTTTTCAGGTCAACAGCCAGCCCTAGCGTATGTTCCAGATCACCCGTGGATGGCCCAAGTTACTCGGTCGGTCCAGCCGGTTCAACCAAACCGAGTCCATCCGAACCAGTATGGTCAGTCAGTTCCCAGCCCTTCTTTTGGTCCGTCCTCGAGCCAAAATGAAGCTACTGTTCTAGGGATTTATGGGCAAAACCAACCTATGCCATATTCTAGTGGAACTGTTGGTTTTGAACAGCAGTTGGCCAACTTACAGCAGCAAATTTCGACCCTCAGATCCACGACAAATCCTACAACTGGTTTTCATTCACATTCAGACTTTTCTTTATGCTCAGAAACACCAGTAAATGCTTACTCTAACTTACCTGTTGCAAATATTATGTCTGGATCTGTGGGGAACTCTGCAGGAATGTCTATTGGTGAGAAACTTAACGGTGAGAATTACTTTTCTTGGTCCCAATCGGTAAGAATGGTCCTTGAGGGACCTCACAAGTTTGGGTATCTAACTGGCGAAATACCAAAACCAAATCCCGGTGATCCCCAGGAACGTATATGGAAAGGAGAGGACTCTCTCCTTCGCTCAATTCTGATAAACAGCATGGAACCCCAGATCGGAAAGCCACTTCTGTACTCCACCTCCGCTCGGGATATTTGGGAAGCTGTCCAGAAGCTCTATTCACAAAGGCAAAATGCCTCACATCTTTATACCTTGAGGAAACATATTCATGAGTGCAAACAAGGGACTCTTGACGTAACGTCTTATTTCAATAGATTGTCCCTGTTATGGCAAGAAATGGACTAGTGCCGCGAGGTCGTGTGGAATTGTCCTGTTGACAGAGTTCAGTACTCAAAGATTGAGGAGGCAGATCGGGTGTACGATTTTTTGGCTGGCTTAAACCCTAAATTTGATGGTGTCCGAAGTCAGATTTTGGGACAGAGACCAATACCGTCTCTAATGGAAGTATGCTCAGAGGTCAGATTAGAAGAGGACAGAACTAGAGCTATGAATGGCTCTAACAACAACCACTTAGATTCTGCAGCGTTTGGAGCCAAATCTTCGGGACTAGAGAGCGACAAACAAAACAGAAAACCCCCACCCATCTGTGAGCACTGTAAGAAACCATGGCACACCAAAGATCAATGCTGGAAGTTACACGGTCGCCCACCAAATGGCAAGCGACGGTCTGCGAATGATAAATCAAAAACCGGTCGGGCCCTTGTCAGTGAAACAGGGGATGGTACATCATCAGCCACCAACCAGGTAGAGTCCAGCATGGTTGGAACCAACAAGGTTGCTCAATCAGGTACTTCTCGGTCCTTTAGTTTCTTGGTCGAAGGGGGTGAATCATGGATCCTTGACTCAGGAGCAATAGACCACCTAACTAGATCATCTGATCAATTCCTCTCGTATGATCCAAGTGCGGGAAATGAGAGAATACGAATTCCAGATGGGTCTTTTGCTTCCGTTGTTGGGAAAGCTCACTTATCTCCTATTCAAGGGTTGATTTTACAGAATGTCCTGCATGTGCCGAAGATATCTTATAATCTGCTATCTGTCAGTAAAATAACCAGAGACCTGAATTGTAAAGTCGTTTTGTCACCGGATAATGTTTTGTTTCAAGACCTGAGCTCGGGGAAGACGATTGGCACTGCCCGACACAGTAAGGGGCTCTACTTCCTCTCAGAGGATGCTTCATCTAGGAGTTTATCTAGCACTTGTTTACTCTCTTCCCTTACTATTTCTAAAACTGATTTCCTGTTATGGCATTTTCGTCTTGGACATCCGAATTTTCATTATATGAAGTATTTATTTCGTAATGTTAATATTTCATCTTTATCTTGCAATGTTTGTATTCGTGCAAAACAACCTTGGGTGTCTTTTACTTTCCAGCCTTATAAACCGTCTCAACCTTTCCACCTGATACATAGTGATGTGTGGAGCCCATCAAATATCACAACCGTGTCGGGTAAACGGTGGTTTGTCACCTTCATAGATGATCACACTCGTCTTACACGGGTGTTCCTTCTTACGAATAAATCTGAAGTGACTACAGTCTTTCAGCAATTCTACACCACGGTCGAAACCCAGTTCAATACCAAAATTGCTATCCTTCAGAGTGATAATGGCCATGAGTTTGTTAATCAGTCCCTCCGTGAGTTTTTAAATTCTAAAGGTATCATCCACCAGAACTCCTGTGCCTATACCCCACAACAAAATGGGGTGGCCGAACGAAAAAACCATCACCTTATTGAGGTTGCTCGGGCTCTCATGATTCCTGCATCCATACCCTCGTACCTATGGGGCGATGTTGTACTCACTGCAGTCCATCTCATTAATCGAATGCCTTCCCGTGTCCTCAAGTTCCAGACTCCCTTAGCCCATTTCAAAGAATTCTTCTCTTCTACCCGGCTTTTCCCAGATGTTCCTCTTCGGGTGTTTGGATGTACGGTGTTTGTTCATAATCATGGTTCCCACAGTAAATTCGCTCCTAGGGCTAACAAATGTGTCTTTGTTGGGTATCCACTCCATCAACGGGGCTACAAATGTTATCAGCCATCTTCTCGAAAGTACTTTGTCACCATGGATGCTACATTTCAAGAAGACAAACATTTTTTTCCTGTTAGTCCTCTTCAAGGGGAGACTTCGAGTGAAGAGACTAACACGTCATCCACCTATTCCATTCCTGTAGACTTGTTTCTTGAACCAATTTCTGACACTAATCCTCCTGGCCCTTCTGACACTAATCCTGGCCCTCCCATTCTGGACAATCCCGTCCTTCCTACAAAACAAGTTCCTTGGATAACCTACTATCGGAAGAATCTACAAAAGGAAATAATTTCCCCTGCTGCTCCACCGGAGAGTGTTCAAGAGTCAGAACCAGAGACAACTCAAGGTAACCATATTTTTTATAATAATAACTCTGTTGAAAGTAGTACAGTGAACACTGACGATGCAGCGACTCTTGACAAAATTAGGGAGGATGAGAACAATGAATTTCCTCCAGATGATGTTCAGGAGACTGAAAATGTGCAACAGATGAATATAGAGGAAAAAGGTAACAAGACCAGTGAAATTGATGCCACCCTAGACTTATCAATTGCCCTTCGAAAGGGAACAAGGTCCTGCACCAAGTACTCTATGAAAAGCTTTTTATCTTACAGTAGCTTGTCAACAAGATTCAAGGCTTTTACCACTAGCCTAGACACTGTGACTATCCCGGGAAATGTGTACAAGGCTCTGGAAATTCCTGAATGGCAAGCTGCAGTCATGGAAGAAATGCGGGCACTCAGAACCAACAAAACATGGGATCTAGTTGTTCTTCCTAGAGGTCACAAAACCGTCGGGTGCAAATGGGTGTTCACAGTCAAGTACAAATATGATGGGACTCTCAACAGATATAAGGCCAGATTAGTCGCGAAAGGGTTCACTCAAACATATGGGGTGGACTACTCAAACTTTCTCGCCAGTTGCAAAACTCAACACTATTCGGGTTCTTTTCTCTATTGCTATAAACCTAGACTGGCCTCTATATCAGTTGGATGTAAAGAATGCGTTTCTAAATGGTGAGTTGGAAGAAGAGATTTATATGACCCCTCCTCCAGGTTTTGAAGCACAGTTTGGGAGTCAGGTGTGCAAGCTAAAGAAGTCTTTGTATGGTCTGAAACAGTCCCCTAAAGCCTGGTTCGATAGGTTTACTACCTTTGTCAAAACCCAAGGGTACATTCAAGGTCACTCAGATCACACCCTGTTCACTAAGAAGTCAGCATCAAGAAAAGTAGCAGTGTTAATCGTATACGTTGACGATATTATTCTGTCAGGGAATGATTCTGTAGAAATTGACAAACTGAAACAGAAAATGGCAGAGGAGTTTGAAATTAAAGATCTTGGTTCCTTGAGGTACTTCCTAGGCATGGAGGTAGCAAGGTCAAAGGAAGGGATCTCAGTGTTTCAGAGAAAATATACGTTAGACCTTCTACAAGAGACTGGGATGACTGGATGTAAACCTGCAGATACTCCATTTGAGGTCAACAAAAGTTTGGTAAACTCAGTAGACGACGTACCAGTGAACAAGGAGAGATATCAACGTCTTGTAGGGAAGCTGATATATCTCTCGCATACCAAACCTGATATTTCATATGCGGTGAGTTTGGTAAGCCAGTTTATGCAAGCCCCATATGAGAGACACATGAAAGCTGTTAACCGGATTCTGAGATATCTAAAGTCAACACCTGGGAAGGGCTTGATGTTCAGGAAAAATGATAGAAGATGTATAGAAGCCTACACTGACTCGGAGGGCCGGTTCTGCTACAGACCGGAAGTCAACCTCGGGGTATTGTACTTTAGTATGGGGAAACCTCGTTACATGGAGGAGTAAGAAACAAGGCGTCATGGCTAGAAGTAATGCCGAAGCTTAATACAGAGCTATGTGCTTGGGTATCTGTGAGGAAATTTGGTTGAAGAAGGTATTAATAGATCTTCATCAAGAGAGTCATGACCCGATGAGACTCTACTGTGACAACAAGGCTGCTATTAATATTGCCAATAACCCTGTTCAGCATAACAGAACCAAACATGTTGAGATTGACCGACATTTCATAAAAGAGAAACTTGACAATGGGAGTATTTGTGTTCCTTATGTTCCATCCAGTCAACAGATTGTGGATGTTCTGACTAAGAGCTTACCTAGACAGATGTTTGACACTTGTATCAGCAAGTTGGGCCTCATTGATATTTATGCCCCAACTTGAGGGGGAGTGTTGAAATGGTGTTTTAGCCCTAAGGGCGTTTTAGTCTTTTCCTCAGTATCTACTGTCTAGGGTTTCTCTCTGTTTGGTTATTTATACCTGTCCTGTATTGAGTACTGGTCTCTTATACACATCTAGATGTGTATAAGAGACAGGTTGAGTATTGTGTTCAGAAAAATTAAAAGAATAAAAATTCTCCTATCGTGGTTTTTCTCCCTGATCTAGGGTTTCCACGTAAATCTGTGTTTCTTTTCTTCTCTTCTTTTCCAATACGAACTACTGAAATACACTCAATCAAACAATAAGCTGTTGCAATACACTTATGTCAAAATGTCAATTGGACATTGAGATGAAATTTGTAAGCAACTACAAAAAGAAGTCTAAAGAGTTGTCAAAGGATCACTTCAAGTTTACATGCCAGTACATGAACAAAACTCATCAGCATTTAGTTCTAAATTTAAAACAGAAAGAATAAAAAAAAATCTAAACGGCTAAAAACTTGTCAAAATCATCCGTTTTCATCTTTAAAGTGAAAGGAATAAATAACTTAACAAGTGCCATCAAGATATCATCCAAAGAAAAAAAATACATCAACAAAATATGCAATCTTTGATAGTTTTAGCAATTTAATATATCACAGGAAATCAGAAGCTAGAACCTCCAGATTAATTGCAACCTGTAAACTAATACCACTACAGTACTGTAGAAAGTGAAAATACCTTCCGAACAGAACTCTTGCTGTGAGCGTTAATTGGTATGCAATCTTGATTGCATGAGTCAAAAAAGTGCACCCATTTCTGCAAAATTAAAGTCGTAAGGACAACAAAGCGAAAACGACGAAGAAGAACGTGACAAATAACCGAATCTCTGTCATTCGAATATCTATCATTCAACATACACAAACCCACGAATACATACATAGTCAGCAGATATATTGAGAACTCGTTTTTCGAAAGCATACAGAATTTGAAAATGATTTTCACATTCTATAGCATGGTCGAGTGGTGACTTACATGCATGATATTAGGGTTAGCCAAATCTTTCTTGTTGAGGGCGATGACGCGGCGTTTAGAAGAGAGATGAGGCTGAAGGTCTTGGTTGGCCGAGGACAAGGGAATTCGGGAGTCCCTGACCTCGATGACCATATCCGCGAGCTTCAGTCTATGGCGAATGGCTCGAGTGGCTGCGGCCATGTGGCCGGGGAACCAATTGACGGCTCCACCGCCGGCGGTGAATTCCATGTCTCCTAAAGCCTTCTTCACCACTCCATTGATTCCTCTCATTTCCGTCTTCTCTCCGATGAGGTCGACGACGGAGGTTTAGGGTTTAAGGTAGGCATTTTTTGCCGTGGCTGAGAGAGCTTCGGTTATGGGCTTCGATTATGGGCTTAGATTACATTTCCAGAAAGGGAAATTGTAGCTATGCAAAATTCAAGGTTTCATCCTAAAAATGACTAAACTATCCCAGAATAAAATTTATGGTAATTCACGTGACATGCATATAGTTAAAAATTCCTAAATTTATGATTTTTTTTTATCTAGTTCGTAGTAGTTAGTAATGATAAAACTACAAATACAAATACTACATAATTGAAGAATAAAAAACAGGATCGAGTACAAATCATTGTTGATATTCCTTAATAAATGTCCTCCTAATTTTGGTCATGCATATTTTATTATTATTTTAGATTCTTCTTAACATTTTTCGAATTAATCTCACCTTAATTAAATATTCAGATTTTTCTACCAAATTTATATTGTAAATATCCATGTATTATTATATTTTATTTTATTCATATATTTTATTCAAATTTTGAATGGTTTTTCATTACTTTATACGTCTTCAATTTTATTCAAAATTTTGAATTGTTTTTCATAATTTTATACCTACCTTCTTAATAAATTAGCTGTACATTCTCATATTATTAATAAATTAGTTTTGCATACTATTTTTTCTATTATTTTAAAGTTTTGGAAAAAAGAAATATCACTTCGTAAAAAAATGGTCATAACTTTTGTTATTCTCACAAAGTGTTCATCGATTTAGATTTTGTTATGGTTTATTAAACAAGCTATTGTTTTTTCTATGGTTTTACAACGGATTAGAGTTATTCAAATCTTTGATGATTTTTCATTACTTCATACGTATTCAATTGTATTTAAATATTTGAATTGTTTTTCATAATTTTATACATAAATTCTTAATAAATTAGTTGTACATTCTCATATTATTAATAAATTAGTTTTATATAGTGTTTTTTTTAATTATTATTTTATCGATTTGGGAAAAAAAATATATCATTTCGTAAATATATGGTCATAACTTTTGTTACTCATACAAAGTATTCATCAATTTAAGTTTTGTTGTGGTTTCTTTAATAAATTATTATTTTTGTTATGACTCCTCTTTGATGGTCAATGAGATGAGAATTCTCACTACCATGATTTTCAAAATTTTGAGACGTATATTCTATCAAATTGTTAGTTAAATTAAACATGGCTAATTACATACATTTGGTAGAATTTAAGCATTTAAAACCTGTTGTGTAATAGAAAAGGACCAAGATACACACATTTTTCAGTCTGAAAATCAAATTTGTTATTATTATAAGGGCGATTATAAGGGTAGTGTTGAATGATGAGTTTTTTCTTTTTAATATTTAATTTCAAAATTTAATGCTTCAAGTTATTTACTTTTATTGTTTGATTTATTTTTTTTATTTTTTTGTTTTTTTAAGTTTTTAATTTTAAATTTGGTAAGTTTATGCTTTTAATATTGTTTTTAATTTGTGAATTCAAATTATTAATTTAGGTTCATCATCGTCCTATATAAGGGTGATTTACCATGTATCAAGTGTCACATTTTTTGCATCACCATTTTGAGTATCACATTTCTAATACAATATTTTTTGTATCATAATTTTGGATATCACAATTTTGTGCATCACAAATTTTTCTACCTCAATAAGAAGTAGGAATTTCGCTTTCTTATTTTCATTTTTCTTCTTTTTGTTTAACAAACATTGAGATATCAATTTACTTCCGCAAAATTTATTTTTTCCATCAATTCAATTTTCTCAATAGTAGTATCAGAGCTGCTTTGATTTTCTCAACATGTAGCTAGCACACCCAAAAGTTCTAAAAGTAGAAAAATTAATGTCTTTGTTAAGAATAACCTACAAATGTAATTTACCAGAAAAATTTGTACAGATGACCCAAAAATTGGGTCCAAAATGTCAAATGACCCATTTTTAAAAAATAATGTCAATTGACCCTCTGCTGACATCATCGCCATACCAAATTACGTAAATTACCCTTACACCGGCCTCACGAAATAAATCTCACTCTCGTCTGATTAAACGCTCTTACTCTCCCTCTCGCTCTCGCTTGAAATTCTCTGGTTTGATGTGATTGCTCGCCAGTGTATTGTTGATTTGACAAAATGTCACGACGGAAGCCTCAAATCAAATCAATAATACCTAAACACAATACAATGGTGATTTTTTTAAACTCTAAACTCCATTTCAAAGGTGATTACTTCTCTAGTTTTCGACGGTGTTTTGTTGAACGGAGATTTTTCGAACGGAGATTTCCAAGACGAGGTTTTCTCAGAAAGGAACAGCTTTTTCAGAAAGGTGAATTATTTTGAGTCTGTTTAATTATTTTCGATGTGTTATTTCTAGAAAGGTAGCATTACGAAATTTTGTATTGGGAGAGAGTAAGAAAGAGGAAGAGTAAGAGAGAGAGCGAGAGTACACTTTAATTGCTTGTACAGTTTAATGACAAATGTTCTCTTACTTTGTAGGATGACAGAAAAATGTCTATTTATTCGATTTGGAAGTAATTGGGATGAGAATGAAAGTTCGTATATTGAGGGACAGTTGAAAAGAATCGTTGTGCCCCATATAGTGAATTATGAAGAACTTAAATCTCGCATTTACAGGGCTATAAAAGTCAGTTCTTCAGAGTTTGATCTTATCCTGAAAGTTAAATAAATCTTGCATTTGAAGCCCCTCCACAATGCACAACGGATGATGATCTTCACTTCCTTCTTTTATGAGAAGAGTTTAGTAGACTTCAGATAGTTGTAACGTTGAAGTCTAAACAGGACGAACGGGTTGGAATGGGGTTTGGGATCGAAAATCCGGGTACATTCTTTGAGAACGAACTTGAAGATGAGGTGTATTTCAAGTATATGTTTATGGTATTAGGGCCTTGTAGTAGAGGTTTTGCAAGCTGTCGGCCTTGTATTATTATTGATGGGTCGCACTTGAAAGGAAAATACAAAGGCACCATGTTGGTTGTAGTTTCTATAGACGGGAACAATCAATTATACCCACTAGCATATGCAATAGTGGACAATGAAACCGATCGATCATGGAAATGGCTTATGTCAAACTTGAAATGCAGTATAAGAGTACCCGATAATCTGATGTTTGTGTCTGATCAGATGGTATCTATCGGCAATGTAATTCGTGCATTTTTTTCCCACAGCATTTCATGGATTGTGCACATGGCATATAGAACAAAATCTGGTTACAAACTTTAAGGATAGCACAGTTGTTGGGATATTTAGAGATGCAGCAAGGGCATTTCGCATGACAGAGTTCCAGACAAAATGGGACGAACTCCGCAGTTTTAGAGATGGTGTTGTCACGAAATATTTGGAAGACATCGGTCTTTAAAGGTGGGCACGGGTTTACGAAATAGAACGAAGATATGATAACATGGCATCCAACAGCGCAGAGTGTTTCAATTCCTTAACTAAAAAGTATCGACTAATGCCCATAGTATGCTTGATTGAACATGTTAGAGGAATGCTCCAATCATGGTTCTATGAACAGAGGAATTATTGGGCATCTCGAACGACATTGCATTCTGACTACTGTGAAACCTGATTAGCAAGTGAAGCCGATAAGGATAGACGATATCGGGTGGAGCCTATTGATTGTTATCGGGTACACGTGCGAGATAATCGATTAGACGGTATTGTCAATCTTCACACGAAGGATTGCACGTGTAAGGAATTCAACTCACTTGCATCCTGTATTCTCATGCAATTGTTGCTGCCTAAGAAAGAAATATACCCATCCACAGTCTTTGCAGTCGATTTTATACAGTGGACTCTCTAATGACTGCATATGCGGAGCCTATAAATCCACTTGGCCACATATCTGAATGAAAAAGACCTTCTGGATACGTAAAAAAGATTATCTTTCCTCCAAAGTTTGTGCCACAAGCTGGTCGATGAAAAGTGAGAAGAATACCATTCAGAGGAGAATTTCGCAGACAAATGAAATGTGGTCGGTGTGGGAATTATGGACATAACTGCCAAAATTGTACTGAATCGCTTACAACCGTGCGATGTGCCAAAAATGCCAAAGACCAAGACACAAACACCCCTTATCCAGTTTAGTTATAAATACCATTGATCATTTTTTCATACGTCATACTTGTAACATACTTCATACTTTTTCATACTTGTAACATACTTCATTGTTTTTCATACTTCATACTTGTAACACTTCATACTTCATACTTTCATCTTGTAAACAAAAAACAATAACAAGCTGGAGTATTTATATAATAGCAATATTCATACTCTCTCCATCTTCATACTCTCTCAGTCTTCATACTTGTAACAAAAACGGAAAACTTCATACTCTCTCAATCTTCATACTTATAACAAAAAACAATAACTTCATACTCTCTCAATTTTCATACTTGTAACAAAAGTGGATAAAAAATACTCTCTCAATCTTCATACTTGTAACAAAAATGGATAACAAATACTCTCTCAATCTCTTTCTCTCTCACAATCTCGCTCTCTCTGAACATCTCACTCTCTCAATCTCACTCTCTCGCTTAGTTAATAATAACTAATAACTAAATGATCATACACTAATAACTAAACGATCGTACACTAATAACTAAACGATCGTACACTAATAGCTAAATGATCGTTTGGATTTGTCCAGACGATCGTATAGTAAGCTAAACGATTGTACACTAATAACTAAATGATCATTTGAATTTCTCACAATCTCGCTCTCTCTGAACATCTCGCTCTCTCTCACAATCTCGCTCTCTCTCTCAATATCTTGCTCTCTCAATCTTTGAACTTTGAACCTTTAACCATATAATGTTCTAAGCTCAACTATGCATGTTCTGATAAAATTATGATATCAAACTTTGAACTTTGAACTTATATAAAAAAATACATGTTCAATTATACAATGAAAAGAGCAGTAGCTCCATTATACATAAAAAATGCATGTTCTGATAAAATTATGATATTGAACTTTGAACTTTCATAAAAAATATATGTTCAATTATACAATGAATGTTTTTACATACATAAAAAATAAATGAATATTTTTACATACATAAAAAATAAATGAATGTTTTTACATACATAAAAAATAAATGAATGTATTTACATACATAAAAAAACAATAAAAAATACATGTTCTATACATATAAAAAATATGGAGTGTTTGCCCATAGTTGACACGCTAATTGCATCCTATATTCACTCATCTTCTTCTGAGTGATTACGGATGGATCAACATCAGTCACCAGGTGTTCCAGTAGTTTGATTGCGAAGATACCACAATTAAGCGACCCGTGTTGTATGTTGACATTCATAGGTCGCGAGATTTTTCAACGGGCTGTGGATAGGTCCGGCTTCGATGATCCACGTCACATTAGTGAAGTAGGAATGGTACTGTGACCATCAATGGCTCTAGCCAATTCACCAACTTTGTCGTTGGTGTGTATGACGGAAGTGAATCAAACACGAATATGTGGCCTCTGTTAATGTCCATTGCAAGGACCATCCAGTGGTCACTGGTATTCATCGCCGTATAAAAGAAATCCACATCTGCCCATTTGACATCGAATTTACCAGTGACGTAGTCCTTATACGTGTCTTCATCTTCCCAAGCTAGGGCAATTTCCAGAAGTGACTTATTCTTTATTCGTTTAAATAACCCGCCACGAGCATTAAGGTGACTCTGTCAAATAAAATGAGAAGTTAAGTAAAGAAGTAAAGACCAGGAAACTTATAGGTTATTCTGTATAGGTTCAACGTCAATTGGTGATGTCGTGGCAGTGGTGGTATCGGGTTGTACAAGGAGGGTGGGAGTAGGTGAAGTGGTGGTATCGGGCTGTAGAGGGGGGATGGGGATGGGAGTGTCAGAGGTAGTCGCAGTCGTATCGGGATCCCGAGATGGGATGGGTGACCTGGTCGTCTCTTCATTCACCGTGGAACCATTCAATTAGTAAAGTAAAATGGGAGTTCACGAACACGTAAAATCTAAACACAGAAAGACATAAAATGATGCAAACCTTGCACATAGACTGCAACAATGATAGGATGGCTGACAATTGCCCTTTCATGTCAGTCATGTTTTCCTCCATACTGGATACACGACTATCTAAACCCAATATACGACCATCCAACCTCGATAGTGAGCTATTAATAGACTACAGGTACGAATAAATAGACTCGTCGGGATTAGCTCCCTCCCTGCGGCGGGCAGCACACTCAGGACACTTCTCATCCACAGGTCGCTTTGTACCGGAGTCCGCTTGTGGAAATCCACGTAAGGAGTACTTCACAATAGTAATGTTAGATCAAACAAAACGATTATTATGTTAATCAAATTTACTTGGAACGCTTGTGGAAATCCACGTAAGGAGTACTTCACAACGTAGTTTTTATTTTCTTTGACCCTCGTCTTATATAGACTGCTCTTATCATTCCACGCAGTCTTTAGGGCATCCAATGTCCTCCCCCAAATAATGGTACCCCAATCAAGACTATTGTAGTACTCCAAGTTTTGAACGTCCTTGAAACGTTTGAGGTCGATTGCATTTTTTTGTTTGTTTTTCCCCATCATTGCGACCTCAGTATAGTAAACTAGGTTGATCTTCACAGCATCATCATCATTTTCAAACTCTAAGTCCTTGTATTTTTCTTCAAGTTGACGGAGGTATAAAGTGTCCTTCATCACTCAATTACCAAAATACTTGATAGCAAGTTCATATGAGAACTGTTGGTTCCGATCAACTCGTGATGGGGATTGCCACAAACCAGTCATCACCAAAAAGTCATCCTTCGAAAAGGTGACAACCTTCCCACAGACAGAGAATGACATTGAGTCTGATCTTATCCTCTTCACTTCTCTAAGTAACATGTGATGGACAATTGGGTTGTTAAACACCATGTCAACATCTACAAATCGCCTAAAAACTATTCTCCTGAACATGTCCAACTGCGTTGCCGTGAGCTTCTCTTTGACAATCTTATTTGCATTAGCAATGTGAGCCAAGCTGGTTACTTGACCGAAAAATCGGTCGGCTTCGGCTATTCTAAAACGTGTAGCCATCTTAAATCACTCATGCATTTATTAAAAAATTCAATCAGTAAACTCCTTTAGAAAAAAAAATGTAAAACAACATTCTGTTTAAATCTTGTTGGATTCGCTCTCGTTGGACTCGCTCTCGCCGGCATCGCTCTCTCCGGTATCGCTCTCTCTGGTGTCGCTCTCACTTATCTCCCTCACATTCTCTCTTTTTACTCGTCTTCAACCACATAACACATCGGAAACCAGAAAAACAAACAAAAAACCATAGGTTCACTTATCTTGCTCACATTCGCTCTCTCCGGTGTCACTCTACCGATTTCACTCTCACTTATCTCGCTCACAAACTCTTTCTACTCGTCTTCAACCATAGAACACATCGAAAACCAAAAAAACAAACAAAAAAAACCATATTGAAAGATTTACCGATAAGATTCAATTTGTCGGTGGCAGTAGAATCGTTTGCAAGCCAGAAATAGGTTTTTCGTTTATGAGTGATACGAAGCCGTTAGCCTTGGACATTTGAATGAAGAATAGTTTAGTTTTGTTAGGTTCTCAGTAAAAAGGTAAGAAGACGAAGAAGTAAAGGCAATTTACGTAATTTGGTATGGCGATGATATCAGCAGAGGGTCAATTGATATTATTTTTTAAAAATGGGTCATTTGATATTTTGGGCTCAATTTTGGGTCATCCATACAAATTTCCCAATTTACCATTGATAATCTTTGACGGTAACCCATTAACAAAGAATGTGGACGTGAGAAAAGCATCCCACCAAAAGTGCAAAGGCAATGTAGCATGAGTTGATAGTGTTAATCCCACCAAAACATAGTTAGTTAATTTAAAGTAATTACTAACAATAATTAAATTGTTATAAAATAATTAGAATATTGATAATCATCATCATCATGATAATTCATATTAAATAGTTTAAATAGCATAAAAATATAAATGGAAAGATATTAGTTAAAATTTATTATTTATATTTAATAATTAATTAAAATTAATAATAATAAGTAATTGATATTAATTTATTAATTAATTAAGGGATAGTTGCAAATATAGCAATCAAATCCAAAGTCTTAGCAAATATAACATAATGTAAAAAAATTACAAAAATGGTAAAATGTAGATAGTCTATTAGTGATAGACCATATTGTTGGTAGGAATCTATCAGTGATAGACCGTATCGCTAGTAAGAGTCTATCAACGATAGAAGTTTATCGCTGATAGACTTTACTATATTTGCAATTTTTTTAAATGGTGTTATACACTTGGGTTTTATCTCTAAATATGCAACCAATTGCAATTACCCATTAATTAAGCTATATTTTATGGTTCATCTCCCAGACATAAAAATCTCACACTTTTGCAAGGTATTAACCCATGTCAGATAAGTTTTGAAGTTCTCTAAGTAATAATATCCTAGGTTTTAAAAACTGGAATTCTGTAAACCAAACAATGATATTAAATATGAGTCTAAAATCTCATGAAAAAACTTGTGAAACAAATCAGTCTTTAAGGTATTCACAAAACTAAATCCCTTGAGTAAATTACCTCATAAGGAAAGTGAAATAAGAACAATCCATGGAATAGAAAGCCATGATTTGCAATGTAGCAAAATGATCAAATAACAGAAAAAATAAGACGAAGAAAATAGTAGGTCATAAATCAGGTAAATAATGGGTTGTGTGCTTAAACAAATCTTGCATGTCTATGGTTCCCTCTTAGGTCGATTCAACCTTTCTCAAGGTTAGTCTACACCACATCCTCTCATGGTAAGGTAAGATAGACTAATGGGACCCTATCCTTCAGAAGAACTCTCATTTTTAAAGAGGAAGAAGTTTCTTTCAACTATTGTGTTGGTTTTTCTCAAACTTGAAATCTTCCTTATTTTGGTGATTTTGATGTTTTATATAGACTCTATATGATCGGTTAATTTTCAAAATTCACACTTCACGAAACCTTAATCAATTTTGGGGGTCAAAGAACGACTTGAGTGCACCAAAACAATAAGAAACAAATTGCTGTGAAATTCCTCTTTGACTGGGTCTAGGGCACATTATAGTCGTATTGAAACCTTATGTGCTCGCATCTAGACAGCTTTCTGTACATTCCCTATAAAATTAAGACATTGTTCAAATCATCTCAAAATTACCTAATTCTCTTCAAAACATCAAAAAATCACCCCAAATGTCTCGTAAACATGTAATTATTTATTTTGTCTAGATTAGGACTTCTCAAGGGTTTAATGCACACTTTAAACCCAACTCTCACATAAATTAACAATAATTTAAAGATAGAAAGCATGCAAAATATGACATTTATCACTGCTATAGAAGGCTAATGTTCTAAGAACGAGATCAAGACTCCCCATCACTCGTGGAGGATACACTTGGTCACTTAGCTCCACAACAGATAGGCAATAGGAATTTTGGTGTATTTTGTGCCAAATATTTTAAACATGATGTAACAATGTTCAACATGGACACCTTGATTCAAGATAACATGTTGTTCGCTAGTTGTCAATTTACTACACAAGTGTGGGCGAACATATCATTTATATAACAAATTACAATATTTGAACCATTTTTCTTTATTTTCATTATTACATGTTGGCAAGTTATCGTGTGAACTGGGACAAACTTCATTATTCAAGTTATGATCATTCAACATGGTGAATTTTGCTTTATCCCAGGGACAATCTTGGGTGAGAATGGATGTAGAGAGATGAAAAATAAAATGTTCGTTTTGGTCTTTGTACTAGCTTTTAATACGGTTGACACCGAGACTAGTAAGAATTACACTAATTGTTCTTGTCACAATCCAATCTTGGTCGAGATGGGCATTGAGATTCTATTATGTCCAATGTTCTTGCAACTAGTGGTGGATCCAAAACATCATGTTGAAGGCCACAATTTCATATAAGTTAAGATTTTAGTCGTTGAACATTTAGCTTTGTGATGATTCATGTGTTGGGATTTATGTTCTAAATCTCGTAGTCTGTAAATTGTAAACAAATTGTTGAATAAATAAATGTTATTTATTTTCCAATAAATAAAGTGTTATTTATTATTTGCATAACTCAAATCCAATAAACTAAGATCTAAAGTTATTTAATGTAACTTGAATAGTATGTGGTTGACCTATGAGTAGATCGTGTTCAAGTAATGACCTAGAAGGTCTATAGTATATGGATAAGATTGGGTGTCTTATCCTAGTAACACTATGGATACGGCCCACTTTGTAAATGTTACAAATGTTGTAAGTATTACAGACGATTTGATCCAAATCGTTCATGTGGATACATGTGAGTGGAGGTATACTATATAATGAGTTTGTATGAGACCAGACCACGAAATATACAATCTCTCTTTGTAACACAATTAATTGAAGAGATTAATATTTCAAACGATAACCATGTAACTCGATCTCAATCCTGAGTGAGTTATGAAATCCTGCTCATGAGGATCGTCCTTTGATTTGCATGGGTGGGAGTGGCCTGAGTCACTGGCTCAATAAGCCTACAATTTTAGGGACGAAACCGAGTGAGGAGTTGGGAACGTAGCTTCACAATATGGAGTTCACTCCTGCTCATCTTTAAGGTAAGTAGATAAGTTGTTCTCTTAAGTGTTGACTCAAGGACTTAAACAATGAAACTTCACCCTCTTACTGACTCGAGAGGGATTTTGTTTATGTTCGGACCATAAAAGATTGTTCATTAGAGAATCAGTGATACTTATAGACCAAAAGATAACTGCATGGATAAAATGACAATTTTATCTAGCTATAATTACGAACAACTTGGGTAGCATTAGCTTATTTGTAATGGTTATATCCAAGGACACAACATATTCTACATTGTATAAGAGTGCAGTTATGAGTTTTTAATGGAATGTCTCATGGTTAATGAATGGTAATTAATTTAATTAAGGAGTTTAATTAATTAATCTCAGATCATTTGGAGCTTATAATCTGTAGATCCATTAGGTCCTCATACTAGCTCATTACGTAATAACAAGGACCAAAGTTTGAAAGAATAACTTGAATTGTTCAAATTAGCTTAAGGATATATGATATAACTAATATGAAGTATAATTATATACTATAATATATNNTATATAGAAAAATTGTAAATATGATTTATAATAAAACTATCTACAGTTTGGGAGAGTTATTTTGAATTTGATTTAAATATTAAATTAATATAAATAGAATTTATATTATTAAAACTATAAGTTATAAGTAAAAAATATGTTTGGGTATCATTCAAATTTTGTTTAATTAAATATATACATATATAAAATTAAATATATAATATATTTAATAAGATTTAATTAATTAACTTATTTTTTTAATCAGTTAATTAATTAAAAACAATTAACTCCCCACTACGTTAGTGAGGAGTGGAAATTTGTTTAATCTCATCCATTAAATACACATTTAATGTCATCCATTGAAAACAATTAACTCCCTACTATATTTTTTAACCAAGTTCTAATTTCTTTGGGTTCAAGAGTATATACTTTATACCAATTTCTTGAAATCTAGTTCAAGAGACCTATTTGTAGGCTATCCAAGAAAACGAGAGGTAGATATTTATATGATTCAAGAGAAAATAAAGTGTTTGTATAAAAGAAATGTTACGTTCTTGGAAGATAAGGGATCATAAACCACACAAGAAGATTATGTTCAATGAACTTTCCAGTGAAACTACTGAAACGTCAACAAGAGTTATTGACCAGCAAGAGTTGTTGATGTTGGCACATCGAGTCAAGCACATTTTTCTCAAGAGTTGAGAATGTCTCGACGTAGTTGGAGGGTTGTAACCCAACCTATTCATTACATGGGTTTAACAGAAGTTTGGGTCATCATAACAGATGATGATGTTAAGGATCCATTATCCTATTAACAGGTTATAGAAGATGTGGACAAATATGAATGGGTTAAAACTATTAATCTAAAGATTGAGCCTATGTACTTCAATTCTATTTGGGATCTTGTAGAACAACCTGATGGGGTATAACCTATATGTTGCAAATAGATCTACAAGGAAAAAAAATAGGTGTAGATGGAAGGTTACAAACTGTTAAGGCTAGGCTTGTGGCAAAGGGCTATACCCAGGTGGTGGAATTGGATTATGATGAAAGTTTCTCACCTATTGCCATGCTAAAGTCTACCCAAGTTTTCTTGTCCATTGCTACATATTATGACTATGAAATATGATAGATAAATGTCAAGACTAGTTTTTGAATGGTAATCTTGATTAGAGCATCTACATGAAACAGCTAGAGGGATTCATAAAATGAGGTCAAGAGCAAAGGTTTGCAAGTTCATTCAATCCATTTATGGATTGAAATAGCATCTAGTTCTTCAAACATAAGGTTTGATACTGTGATCAAATGTTATGGCTTTGACCAAAATATTGATGAATCTTATGTCTACAAAAAGATCATCAATAGTTCTATAGCTTTCTTTGTGTTGTATGTGGATGATATCCTCCTCATCAGAAATGATGTGGGCTTTCTCACGATGTTAAGAAACGTTGGATGCTTAATTCCAAATGAAAAATTTGAATAAAGCACAGTTTATTCTTGGGACTCAAATTATCTATGAATGCAAGAACTCATTTAATCCAATCAATTTAGCAAAACACTTAATGAACCCTAAACAAATTTGATTTTGCAATAATACTTTAGAATAAATGCCACCTTAGGTTGTACAATTGTTCCTTCACTAATTGAGACATTCTTAATTAAATATTACACTAGAATAACTCTTGTTCCTATAATATTTAATTACCATTGATTTGGTCAAGAAATTATTAACTACCTTAATGTTTTCTTGTAAATATAATCCTTCATTTTCAACCCTATAGCCTTGCCCCATCTAATTTGCCTCAGGGAAGAACATAATTAATACGATTGACTAGCGATCTTATCCATTTCTAGAGTTTGCCCTATCGCTTTCCATACAAATACCTTCCTAAGGGGGATGCTCCCAGAGCACCATAAGGTCAAGCATGGAAAAACATTACAAACTAATGAAGGAGATCATAGCATGCGTGGTTGACACATGTCCTTCTTCCACTTACTATAAACACTTTCTCTATGCACCTTGATATTGATCCATGCGAATACCTTCATAAGGGAGGGTGTGTTCAGGGCACCACGAGGCCGAGCATGGACCTCACGTGTGAACTTTTAGGGAGAATGTGACTGAAAATGACATATCATATATATCTTTTTCCTTTCATTAAGTATTTTAAAACTTAGGGTTTATTAACTTAGATAAATTTGACTAAATAGTTTAACTAAATGATTGTTAATTTGTTGAATATAATATTTATATTGTATATAATTAAACGCTTTAATAAATCGAATCATTTATTGCATGCTTAAAAAATATTTGTCTAATTCACTTTTCAGGTCGTTTCCTAGGTAAAGGTGTTCCACTTTTGTCAACTTAAACATCCCAGCCTAGACAGAACCTTCCTTAAACAAGATCCTTTATAGACAATTATTTTATAAATTTAATCTTTTATTAGTCAAATTAATTATATTAAAAGGAAAAATAAAAGATAAACATATTTTTAATCATATTAGAAATACTTTAGCATAGGTTTAGGTCAATTAATTTTAAACCATTTAAAATTAATTTAAACCTGTGTTTGCATGCAACTCTTTATTATGGATTTTAATTCTAGTCATTAAACTTATAACACTTATAAAATAGTGAAATAATTAAAACTAATAATCATGCATCTAATGACATTCAAGAAATATAACACTTATATTTACTAAGTAATGTCATGCTCAATGCAATTTAATTTTCATTATATAATACAAAAATTATATTATAAACTAATGCAAATAAACACATCCATCATAAATCATATAATATAAATTTTATAATATAGTATGATGCATGGATATGTTAATTATGCATGCAATCATATAAAATAACAATCATATTCAATATGATGTAGAACATGCTTATTATATCATGAAACTATGTATTATAACAATTATAATGAATATGATGCATGATAAAATGTTTATCTTGTGATGGGATATTAAACTATACTACATATATTATGCAACATATAAAATTAATCATACACATGTAAAATTAATTAAACAACAAAATTGGATAAAAAAATTGGCACTTCTAAGAACTAATTAAATTAATATAATATTTATATTAATTTAATTAATTAAAACAAATAAAATTACATAAAATAAGAAAAAACAGCTAAAAACTACTCTATGCTTCATGTGGGCCTTGAACCCATAATCTCTAAGATGTAAGGCGCGCACGCTTGAACTTCTCGGAGAGCAGCGACGCTGTGAGCGTTGTGTGTCACAATCGGTCTTTCGGAAGCTTCTCTTAACGATTGTGCGGCACTTGTTCCCGCTCACGAACAAGTCAGCCAACTCGAATACGGACTGCCGATGGCACACCGAGTGCCTCTCGCAACCTCCACCCCCGTTTTAGGGAAAACGGTTTTAGAAAACGGGTTTGGAGAAAAAGGTTTTCGTAAGAAGTTTTTGTGAGTGTGAATAAAGAAATAAAGATTGTAGTAGACTAGAAAGCAATAAGCAACAACAACAGCTTTATAGAGTACTACTCCAGGTATGAGGAAGTGATGGTTAGTCTTATCCCCATATAGTGCATTCTGAACAAAAAGCCAACTGGCGCTCTTACATATGCAAAAGGGCGAGTGGTCACTTACAATGAAAATGTAAAGAAAGCAAGCTAACTAAGCTAATACAATACAAGATATGAAAGTATGCTAGAAGGGGGTTGGATCAGGCATGCGGCCATGGGCAACAGGCCCTGGACAAGCATGACCGTGACACTGTGCACTGGCTTTTGTTTTCAGAGCGCAGTCGCACTTGGTAGAATTTCATCACCGCTGTTCTCTGTGACGTGCGTCGCAGCGCTCTACACGATATTCTCTTAGCACTGATGCGCTTCGGCAAGAGTGTCACGTCGCTCTAGGCTAGAAGTTGTTGCTCTTCTTCAATTTTCACCATAAATGCTCCAAATTCAAGCCTCCGCCATGGAAAACTCTTCACCATGAATGGCACGGACTTACAGACTCGATAGGAAGAAATTAAACGTCCAAAAAAAGGCCTTTACAACTTTAAATGATTTAAAGCAGCAAATCTAAGTGCCAGAATTTTGAAAAAATCTAATTCACAAATCACGTATAGAACCCACCATTTCTCACAATTTCATGTCAAATTGAAAAACAATTTGTACAATTTGGCTCTGATACCTCACAGAAGCATGTGAACGTCATACAATTTAAAGTCAATTATTGTACAGTGAAACAATGAGAAGGAAGCAAACTAAAAATGCAGGATAAATATTCATAAAACTTGAACATGCCGTCTACATAATGTTTAGAGAAGAGGAGACTAATCATTGAAGTTTCACTTTCACAAAAATCCTCTCCGATCTAAACAGCAACACCTTTTTGCTCGAACAACAAAAAATCTTTCCAGAACACGTACACAGTAGGGATGAACACCACCACTTGGACACCTTGTTATTCTCTGAGAATAAGGAATTGAATGTGTGGACGCCAAATTTTGTTCTGATAGAGGGAATTTTAGAGGGGAGGAAAAATTTTGAGATGTGTGAGAGAAAGCTCGGTGTTCTTTTTCTATAATCACAGGATAAGTGAAGAGTGAGGGAAAGGGAGTTTTCTCTCAATTTCTGTAAATGTAACTCCCCTGTCATGGGAGTTATAATTGTATTATTAAATCAATAATAATGTAATATGTATATTATAGTGTTAGTTATATAATTAACAAACCATATAATATACATTATAATCATATTATAATGCAACTCTTTTTTATAATCTATAGTTTTAATATGAATCATATTCACATTAAATGTTAAGCTATAGTTTTTTATACAAATATTATTTATATAAATAGTATTTGAATCTCATTCAAATATTTATCTCTCACATATTATATAACTTTAATTATAAATCATATTTATAATTAACTATAAATTATAATGTATAAATAGGCATTATACTTTATATCATATATAATCATATTAATATAATTAATTACTTAAAATTTCCATAAATAATTTGAACAATTCAAATTATTCCAAAAAAATTATTTCTTGTGTTTTATCCTTAATGAGTTAACAAGGAGACCTTATGGACCTACAAATTAGAAACTCCAATGATGACTATTACTGAGCGTCGCGGTGTTGGGCTTCTGTGTGGCAATGTAAAGCTTAGCCTTGCAACGCTCTGCTTTACGCTTCAGCACAGAATACAAATATCTGCTTCGTTCCTAGCCTGTTTCTGCTTCGTTGTTCACTAATCCTTATAACAACTCTTGCTCTTCAATCGACACAGATTTACAAACTCAATTGCATAAAATAAATGCTAAAAAACAACGGGCCTTTACAATTTTAATCGAATTAAAGTAGTAAAACTAATGCCAAAATTTGAAATATCTATTCAGCAAACCCCAACATTCAAAATGTAGAAGAAAACCTACCAAATCTCTAATTTTTGTTTCAAACTGAAAAAAAAAATTGTATGATTTGGCTTTGATACTAATTGAAGGAATCTAATTCTTCGCATCAGCGCATGAACGTCGTGCAATTGAAATACAATTTGAATAACTATAAAATACAGAGAATCAAACATGCTAATTTACAGGATAAACATTGCAATTCTAAGCACGTTTTCTACTGAGAGTTCGAAGAAGAGAAAACTTACCCTTGATGTGTCACTTCTTCGCATCAATCCCTTAAATGGATCATGAATCCTTCTTTGCCTGAACAACGGAAATGCTCCCAAATCACGATCTCAGCAAGCAGGGATACCATCACCTAAACACCTTATTATTCTAAAAAAAAATAAGGAACAATGGATGTGCAGGCTCTAACAACGTTTTTTAGAGAAGGAATGTGTAAAGGTTGAGAGAATTCTTTTTTGGAGAATTGAGAGAGATCTTCTTTTTCAGTATCTCCTACTCCCTTCTATGTTGTTCCAAAATACAGATAAGGAGAAGAGTGAGGAAGAGGGAGTTACCATAGCTTCCTCTCACATACAACAAAATAATTCCCCTGTAATGGGGAGTTATGAAATATTATATTATAAAATATTAATAATATAATATTTATATAATATAGTTATTTAATTAATTAATAAACCATATAATATGCATTGTAATCATATTATAGTGCAAGTCTCTCTAATAACTTATAGTTTTAATATGAATCATATTCACATTAAATTTTATCCAATAGTATTTATATAAATCTTATTCATATACATAATATTTGGATCTCATTCAAATATTTACCTCTCACATACTATATAGTTTTAATTATAAATCATATTTATAATTAACTATATATTACAATGTATCAATATACATTATACTTTTTATTAATTATATTAATATAATTAATAGCTTAAATTTCTTTAAATAATTTAAACAATTCAAATTATTCCAAAAATAATTATTCCTTATTATTATCCTTAGTGAGCTAACAAGAGAACTTTATAGATCTAGAGAAGCTCCAATAATACGAGATTAATCAACTAAAATTTTTAATTAGATTAACCAACATTCATTAACTGTCGGTCATTGCACTAAAGACAGACAGTTGCACTCTTTGCACTATAGATATATTTCTGTATCCATGGATATAACCAATCAACAGTAAGTCGACCCTTCACAAATTGCTCATATCTAAGCTGGGTCAAATTACCATTTTATCCTTGCAGTTACATCTAACTTCTTAAGTACCACTGATTCTTCTAATGAACAAACAGTTTATTGTCCAACTATAAACTAACCCCTCAGGCCAATGAGAGGGTGAAGTCTCATTGTCCAAGTCTCAGAGGTAGCTATTAAGGGAGTAATTCATCACATTCCCTAAATACCGGAAGGAGTGAATTCCATCTTGTGTAGCTATGTTCCTAGCTCCCTACTCGAACAAATCACCAGAATGGTAGGCTTGTTGAGTCAGCAAAACTGGTCATTTTCACCGTACAGATCAAAGAATTGCCCTTATAGGCAGGAGTTCACAACTCACTCAGGATTAAAGTCAAGTCACCTATGGTCACCCTAGTGAAATGTTAGTCTCTTCAAGTAATAGTGTTATAAAGAGAAACCAATCTTTTCGTGGTCCAGTCTTATGTAAACTCTTTTCACAGGATATCTCCACGCATATATCTCCAAATGAACGATATGGATTATATCATTTGTAACACTTGCAACTCCTGTAACATTTACAAAGCTAGTCGTATCCATAGTATTCGAACTAAAATATAGGTGTTGTAAATTCTATCTTACCCAAAGCAAATGAAATTTATAATACTCTAATTGCAACTAAAACTAGCACATACCAATAGTGGAGTAAGAGGTCGATCCCAAAAGAACCTCTGTTAATTGGCCTTTAATAGACTAATTAAATTCAAAAGTGCAAAAGATTAAACGGGAGAGTTGTTTTTGTTTGCAAAAGATTAAACGGGAGAGTTGTTTTTGTTTTACAGAACTAGAAACTAACTAAATGAAGAGCAAAATTTGATATAGAAAATTTAGTAATGAGAGAAATAAGAGAGATTATGAGATAATATTCAATGGGAAATGAAATCTTGAGGATTTTATGTAGACTAGGCAATTGTATCATTACCTTAACAAAAAATCATGCAATTATATTATTCAATAGTTCATTAAGAATAAATCCCTAAAGTCCTAATTAGCTAATTTAACAAGTAACCCTAATCTAGGTCTTAATTGCTTCCTAAAGACATTTCACAATTAATCCCTAAATTTCATTAAACTCATGGATTTTCTTAACTATGCCAAATCTTGAAATCAAAAGACTGAAAATTCAAGATTGATTGTATGAATGTTTTGAATTAATAGGTTCATTAAAGAAAAGAGGAAAAGAAGTCCACATTTTCTATCAAGATTATTAATTCTTGTAACCTTAATTACAAATTTGTTATAGAACTATGTAATTTTTGCATACAAAAATTGATTAATCTTGAGTTGTCGATTCATTCTTAATCAATTTTATTCGAAATCTCAGCAAGAATGTTCAAAATAAAGTAACTACATGAAAGAAATTCAAAGAAAAGTCTCAAGAAAGTGTCAATCTACATAATTCCCCAAGATAAAGAATTACCTACTCATGGATAGTGAAATTCTTCAAGAAATCCATTGATAGTTGCATAATCGGTACAAGAATTAAATAAAAATTCATAGAATCTCTCCAAAATTTACAAGAATAGCTCTGTAATTTTGAATTTTTTCTCTAAAAATTGAAGTTCCCTCCTTTGAAATTTGGAAAATTTGGGTTTTTATATTGAAGAAGGTCGCGGCGTTGCGACCCTAAGCTAACGCTCACTTGCGCAGAGGCGCGCACGTGTTTTTATTTTTTTCGTCAAGTTCTAGAGCGTCGCAATGCTACCCTGTTTTGTAGCTACTGCCTTCCAACTTTTAATGACAGACAACATAAATCTTCTTTTAATGACGCAAAAAAGATGTCAGTTGGTAAAAAATCTGCACATCTTCATATTTTCTTCCTTCTTTTCTTCTCTTCCTTTGATCTCTTTTGGTTAATTTGATTCCATTATGCTTTAAACTCCTTGAAATAGCTTCAAGAGTGTCGGGATTGTCTTTTACCTATAAAATAGACTTTTTAAGCAAACAAATATGATAGAATTTAGAGATTTAACATAAAAAGATAGAATTTTACAAGACCTATCAAAATACCCCCAACTTAAGTCTTGGTCGTCTTGAGCAAGTTGAAAACTAGAATTATGCACTCAGTCAATCAAAATATGAAAATTCATTTATTCATCGATTTAAAGAGATCATTAAAACTATTCATACTTTCATTCATTCATTCAAATGTTTAAAATGTTCATTTGTCTTAGACATTCAAATTGTTCATATTGATCAATGTTTTACACACTCAAATGATTCTCATCTCTTTCCTCAACAGTCAAGAAAGTAACGATACGAACAACCAATTAGAAGTTTTAAAATTTTGCCAACAAAGAGTTGAAATTCATTTTTGAAGAGAAAAGATCTTTTGTCTTGTAAAGTCATAAAAAAAAAGACTACAAAGTTTTTTTAGTTTATTTAAAGGCCAAAAACTAATGGAAAGGTAACATCCAACTCTCGATTCCTCTTTGTCCTATATGGCCCAGTTATCGGTATAATACATACCTAAATTGCATTGGAAAGAAGCAATTCAAAGGTAAGGGTGCCATTTGAAACTCATGCACACAAAATGTAATTGACATTTCTTTTACCTAGAGGAATAGCTTTCACACTCGCACTGTCGGGAACCTATTACTCTTTTCTCACGGGTCCTAACAGAATCACGATGAAGACAACTCTTTTCACCTCTACCCATGCACACACACACACGTTAGTGAACGTCGTTTGTTAACTCGCAAGCTTGCTTTAATAACTCTTTTTTTTTATACTAGCAACTTTTTCTTTTCTTCTCCTTTTTTTTAGAAGGTCCTATTTTATCCTCTTTGTCTAGACTTGCTTCTAAAACAAGATGGTTGTTCTTAGACCAAAATTAATTAGATATGACATTTCTAAGAGTTTTAAGATTCTAAATAAATCTAAAAGTCTAAGTATTCGATTTTTTTATGAAGTTATAAGGAAAAGAAAGTTTCTTTTGAAAGATGAGTTCCAAAATTTTTTTAGAAAATTTTAAGATATCTAAAATTTTGTTTGTATCCTTACTTGAAAGAGTGTGTCATCAAAGTTTCATTGATAAGAATCAAGAGTTTGTGTAAAAACCATTTGAGAATATAAAGAAGATGCATGGTGATTTTTGAGTGTAATGTTTTCGTACACTCAATCATTCATGCAATTATTACATTCAAAGCAAAATGATTAAGAAGTCTAAGAATGGTCTCTTGGAGCATTAAGGGAACCTATGATTATGTTTTCAGAGAATCACATTTGTGCTATATTATCTAAATGAATCAGACAACCTCAAAATATACATCAAGAGATATTAGATCAGAGTCACAAAATCCGTCTAAGTAACTATTTAAGTAACTAACCCGAGCTTAGATGCTCAAGGGTTCCGGATATTTTAGACATGCATATATATGTATGTATCATTTAACAAAAAAAAAAATTCAGTACGGCTAATTTTTAGAAAGCAAAAAATGTAATAAAAGAAAACCAAAAACATGCGATGTTTACCCACCCCCAACTTAAAGATGGAACATTTTTCCTCAATGTTTGAGATATGTAAATGAATTCAATAAGCAAAAATAAGGGATGTAGAGAGAGACTTCCTTTTTTTTTTTTTTTTTTGGATTGATCATTTTTGCTTTTGAGAGAGAAATCCTTAGTTTTGTTTTGTTTTTCTTTTTGAGAGCTCATTTTTCTTCTTCTTCTTCTTTTATTAAGATAATCATCTATAAAGAAAAAGAGAAGAATCAATTTTCTTTTTATTTGAAATGCTAAAATAAGAAATAAAGAAGAAAAATGAAAAATTAGAAAATAAAAATGAAAACGAAAAGAAAGAAAGAGAAAATTTTGTCTTGTTGCAAATTTTTAGCATCGTTTGCTAGACGTTAGTGAAGAGGGGTGTCAAGTATATGAGGGATTGGCTAAATGCAAGTCTAAGTGAACTTGGTTTACATACCCTTCATTGTATAATTTGAGTCTGTGCCCGTTCACCTTAAAAGTCTTTTCTATTTCAAGACTTTTGATTTCCACTGCACCATAAGAAAAAACATTAGTAATTTCAAAAAGGGCCTAACCATTTGGACTTATGTTTTCCTGGCATCGATTGTAATCTAGAATTGTAAAGCAAAACTTTTTGTCCTATTTTGAAGTCCTTTCTTATCAAACCTTTGTCATGAATGACTTTGGTTTTATCTTTGTAAATTTTTTAGTTTTCATATGCATTTCTTATTAGTTCTTCTAATTGTTGTAATTCTAAGAGTCTTTCCTCTCCAGCCTGGGCTAGATTCAAATTGCATTGTTTTACCGCTTAATAGGCTTTGTGTTCAACCTCTACTTGAAGATGGCATGCTTTTCCGTATACAATTCTGTACAGGGTTAGTCCTATGGGTGTTTTAAAAGTGGTTCTATAAGCCCAAAGTGCATCAATTAATTTGGAACTCCAATCTTTTCTTTTTAGATTCACTGTCTTTTCTAGAATGCTTTTTATTTCTCGATTTGAAATTTCGGCTTGACCATTTGTTTGAGGGTGATACGGGATTGTACACGGTGGTGCACTCTATATTTTCTCAATAAGGCCTTCTATGGTTCTATTATAAAAGTATGTTCCTTGATCGCTTATTATGGCTCTAAATCTAGAAAAGATGTTATCTTTGAGAAATTTTGAGACAACAAATGAGTCATTCGTTCTAGTGGGGATTGCTTCGACCCACTTGGAAACATAATCTACTGCAAGTAAAATATACAAGTATCCAAATGAAGAAGGGAGTGGACCCATAAAATCAAGCTCTAAATGTCAAATATTTCACATACAAGAATAGAATTAAGTGGCATTTCGTTTCTTTTTTTACAGAGATCCAGAATTTTGACATTTATCACATGATTTGC
Organism: Benincasa hispida; assembly: GCF_009727055.1. Lineage (NCBI taxonomy): Eukaryota > Viridiplantae > Streptophyta > Magnoliopsida > Cucurbitales > Cucurbitaceae > Benincasa > Benincasa hispida. The sequence goes on along the minus strand of NC_052351.1, from coordinate 63,986,154 downwards.
AATATGCATAAAAATTGACGAAAAGAGAATTCCAAAATAGTCCTGAGTCTAAAAATTTTCTAGCAGTTTTTTTTGGACTAAAATGACCTCCGCATGCATGCTCGTGACGAAAAGACAAGACAGACTCAAGTTCTTCGTCAGGGACACATCTCCTAATTATTTGGTCAAAACAGAATTTTCAAAGATAAGGAGGATCCCATACAAAGTATTTAGAATCACTTTTAAGTTTAGACTTTCTAGATGAAGACATGTTAAAAGGAAACTTACTGGTTACAAGGTAGTTTACCATGTCGGTGAATGAACTCTTATTCAAGAGAACCCAGCGGAAACAAGATCTTTCCAAGCCTATTGTGAAAGAATTTAAGGCATTCACAAACATACAGAACAGTTATGCCTCTTAAACAAAATTACAGCATGCTCTAGTAATTAATAACAAAAGGAACGAGAGACATACCTTTGAAGAACACTTCTTCTACAATCTCTCGCTCTCGTGAAGACATGGACAGCAACCTCTCGTTCAGATTGCGTAGCCAATCACTTAGTAATCACGAATAGTCTTTTCCTTTAACAAACACCCTTCGACACTACCACTCGGTAACCTTGGTATTCTCGAAGTGAGAATCTAGGAGTTGTTGGCTCTGTTGTGAATTTGGTAGAGGGATGGAGGCAGGAAGGATCGAACTATACGATCAAGCAAGTGGGAGAAGGTACTGTCTATCACATAGACTTTGATGCTTGATCGTTTAGTAAAACTCAGTCGATACACGATTGTTTAGTAAAACACTCTTGATCGTTTACATGATCGTTTAGTAAATCTCGCTTAGCATGCGATCGTCTAGTAAATCGTTTTACACGATTGTTTAGTAAAAGTCGCTAGTACACAATTGTTTAGAAAATCACTTGAAGGCTATCGTGTAGTCTCTCGTGAACTAAATGATTAGTAATGCACATAATGAAGCGATATCTTTCAAAATGAAAACAATTTTCATTTTATTCTTCAATTTATTCAAAACTGAAAATAACCTTTCACTTTCACGGTTAATGGAGAAAAAAAAAAACCAACCAAATTATCTCATAATTATTTTTATTATAAATAAATATAATAACTAACTTATCATATTATATTTATAACCTATAGTTTTAATATCACATCATATGTAATATTTAAATCATAGTTCTTTTCTCCTTTATTCAATATAAATCATATTTATATCAAATTCCCCCAATTAATATATCTCATACATCATATCAATTATATCACATATAATTGAACCAGTTTAATTATATCTATATAATCAACCCCCTCTTGTTTATTTGAACACTTCAAACTGACCCAAAAACTGAATTCTCAACTTGTATCTATTGAGCTACCAAGGAGATCTTTTAGATCTGTTGCTTAAAGCTCCAACGGTATATGAATAGGTGACTAAACTCTTTAATCACGAAATCCACTATCTGTTAACTGTCGGACACTCCATTAAAGACTGACAGCCGCACTCTTCTCACTACAAATATATTTATATGTCTATTGGATATAACCAGTCATAGTACGATAACCCTTCACAGATCGCTCATAAGTATAGTTGTACAATTTACCATTTTGCCCATGTAGTTAATCTAACTCCTTAATACCAATGATTCCTCTAATGCACAATACATCATAGTCATACTATGAGTGAACACCTCTCAGACATGAGAAAGTGTGTGACGCCACATCGTTCAAGCCCAAGAGTCAGCCCTAAGGGAGCAATCTATCTACTTCCCTGCTTCGAGGAAGGAGTAAATTTCATCTTGTGTAGCTGAGTTCCTAGCTCCCCAATCAGATGAATCCCCAAAGTGGTAGGTTTGAGTCGACAATCTGGCTACTCACACCCATGCAAATCAAAGGATCGTCCTCATAGGCAGGAGTTCCCAACTTATTTAGGATTAAGGTCATGTTACCTATGGTCATCCTAGTGAAATGAAAGTCTCTGTCATGAACGACGTTATATTACGAGACTAACACTTCATGGTCCGGTCTTATACAAGACCTATCATCAGGATAAGACACCCAACCTTATCCATTTACTACACACTTTTTAGGTTATTACTTGAACATGACCCATTTGTATGTCTAGTACATATTGTTCAAGCTATATTAAACAATCTTGGATCTTAGTTTATTAGATTGAGTTAATGTAATCTAAATGTCGAATAAAATATTTCTTATTTTATTAAGTAAGTAATCTTGAGTGAGTTATGGACTCCTGTTCATTAGGGATTGTCCTTTGATTTAAATTGGTGAGAATGACCAGTTTGCCGACTCAATAAGCTTACCATTTTGGGGACAAGACCAAGTGGGAACCTGGGAACATAATTTCACAAGATATAATTCACTCCTTCCTGACTTTAGGGTAAGTAGATGAGCGTTCCCTTAAGTGGTATCTTCGAGACTTGAGCAAAGAGCCCTACTCTCTCATAGTCCGAGAGGGATTTCTGTTTGATGGATGGACTACAAACATGATGTTCATTACAGAAGCACTAGTACTTAAGGATGTAGAGGCAACCTAAGTTGGTGTTACGAACACACGTGAAGGACTAACTTGTTTATTGGTCAACATCTGTGGACAAAAATATATTTGTAGTGAAAAGAGTGCAACTGTGGGTCTATAGTGGAGTGTACCCATAGTTAACGAATATTGATTAACTTGGTTATGAGTTTAGTCAATTAATCTCATATCATTGAAGCTTCTGATCTGTAGGTCCATTAGGTCCCACTAGTAGCTCATAAACGGTATTGAGATAATTAGAGTAATTTGAAATGTTCAAATTTACTAAGAGAAAGAGTATGATGTATGGTGGTATATTATAATATAAAGTTTATGTTTTAATTAAACTTTATAATATAAATTTATTTTTAATTTGATTCAAAAATTAATTTAATGAGAGAATTAAATATTTGAAGAAGTTCAAATATCAAATTTAATATGAATAGAATTTATATTCAACTATAGGTTAAAATTAATGTGCATTAGATGCACATTAAAACTATAGGTAATATGAGAGAAAATAATTGAATGTGATTCAATTATAAGGTTAAATATATAATATTTAATTTAATGATTAATTAATCGGAGAATTAATTAATTATTTAATTTAATTTAATTAATTGAATTAAAACTATAGGTTATGAGAGGGGGATGTATTGGAATATGATTCTAATACACATTTAATTAAATATGAGATATTTGTTTATTATTATATATTAATTTGATTTATTTTAATAAATTAAATTTTGATTTAATTTATTTTGAACATTAAATAAATTAAATTTGATTTAATTTATTAATTAAAATAAATTGCTTATAATCCTAGCGTGATGACTTATATAACTTCTTCCTCTCTCTCAATTCTCTATTTTTTTTTTTTTTTTTTTATCTCTTTGGCTTTTAGTCTTAAGAGATTTTGTCAAAATTCCCTCCAAGGATCTCACCTCCTTCTATCTCATTAGCCCAAGGAGAATATTGATGAAATCCTTTTGGTGGTGTTCATTTGTTTTGCAGTAAAGAAATCGAGATTGTAGATAAAAAAAAAAAGTTGGTGAAGCCTCTAGAGTCGTCAACGAAAGTAAGAGTTTCTATATTTTATTTTCTCTTTTAATTTGTTATTAAAATCTGAAAATGACTTGAAATTTTGTCCACTGCATTTGGGATTTCAACCTAGCAGAATTTTGATAGAGTTCTTAGCCTACGACTGGATGTGCATTATGAATGTTGGGTTTTGTTGTGAGCTAATTTGGTTAATTGATCTTAGAATTTATAATTTTTTATATAATCATTCATGTAAGGGCCTCTGGGAAATTTAAATTGTAAATTAAGTCTTCTGTAAGTTCGGATCTACATTAGGTCTTTTTATGAGGAAGATTGATGAAAATCGAGACCAAATTTGGCCAAAAAGGGCAAAAAACAGAGGTACAAAGGCTGAAATTCGAAAAAAAAGTTCAAAAAAAAGCGACTGATGCAAATGTAATGTCAGCATCACACGTAACACAGAAGATACTGACGCCAACCCTAGTTCAATGGTTTAGTTAGTTCGGTAGTAGTTCGGTTCGACATCTAATGTTGACTGGTCTAGCGGTTCGTTGACTAGTTTGTTTACTGGGCCAGTGATTTCGAGCAATTCGAGCGATTTTTTACCGATTCAAGTGTTTTTCAATCGGTTCAAGCGATTTTCGTCTGGTTCGAGCAGTTTTGGTCCAATTCTAGAGCAGCTGAACACTTTTTAGGATAAATTTTGTAAAATTAATGTAATTTTATTCTTTAATTTTTATCCTATGGGCCAATTAACCGATTCATATGCCTTTTAAATGTGTTTTGGATGTCTTTTACATATAATCTCACCTTAGGTTAAGCATCTCATGCATTTTTATATATTATAATAGTTATAATGTATGATTATTTTATTTTATGATTTATTTAAAATAATGGTTATGTTAATTTGATGAAATCAATAAAGCATAAAGCATGTAATTACATAGATTAAATACAAACATATTTAATGCAATGTGTATAGCATGCTTATATGATTTTCATGTTTAGCTTAATATAAGGAGCTATGTTAATTAAATATGAAAATCAAGATGCATTGAGTATGGCACGTCCATAGTAATAATATAATTGTTATATTATATTCATGTAATGCATTTTTTACGGTTTAATTATTTAATTAATTAGAATATAATTGTTAATTAAATTAAACCATAGAGCCCTTGATTATAGGGCTAATCATTAAAATTTAAAAATATTTTTAAAATTAATGATTAGAAATCGTCAATTTATAATAAAAAATTGCATGCAAACATAATATTATAGGATAAAATAATTAATTTTAAATTGTTTAAAATTAATTAGACCTAAGATCATTTTAATTCTAATAGGATTAAAATTATTTCTTACTTAGTCTTAAAATAGTTTTAATGAGCTAATTAAGAAAACCAGTACTCTGATTATAAGGGAACTCTACCGGTTAGGATCTGTCTAGGCTGGTATTTAAGTTGACGGTTTACAGAACATCTTCTATCTGGAAACTGACTTGGAACTTGAGTTGAATTAATCATAGTTTAATATTAGTACGCAATGTCACTAGGTTAACTAAAAGGGTTTAATTCACCTAGAAAATGGTGTAAATACCTTTTTATAAGAGTTATAATAGGCATAAACTTAGATAGATTGACTTAGTTAGATTTATCTAAGTTAAATAACCTTAAAATTCAGTAGGACACTTTAGTGGGAGAAAAAAAATACAAAACGAGATATTCATATCAACTTTTGTTCCTATGTCCCTGTAAATTCACAAAGTGAGATCCATGCTCAACTTCGTGTTACCTTGGGCACAATCTCTCTTCGAAAAGTGTTTGCATGGATCAAAAGCAAGGTGAATGGGGAAAGTGTCTATAGTAAGTGGGAGAAGGATACATGGTCTCTACCCCTAGGTCACACCGTGAGATTCCCATGATCCACCTACGTCTTGTCCTAGAGTAATCATCCTTTCGGAGGGCCTGATCATAGGATTCAAAACACAGTGAACTCCTGAAGAGGATAGAGTCATTTAAGTTAATTACCGATAGTTATCTTTTCTAACGGTAGCCTGTTGGTACATACCTCTGGGATCTAAAAGTGGGAGAGTCATATTTACGAGGATGAGTTAAAAGTTAACGAATCGTTGACCAAACAACGGTAGCTAATATTTATAGGAATATGAGTTATTCTGGCATTAGAATTAGTTGAGAGTTGTATTATTTCAAAGGATGAGTGGCTGATCACTTTCGGCGACTGTTGTTCTAAACCTCTGAAGTATCGTTGCAAAAACTAAATCAACAGTTTGTTAAGATTCTATGGATTGCTTGTTTTTACTAAATTGATTGGATGGTTTGTAATTGTTTACTTGTGTGATGGGTTAAGGCAAAGATAATTGGTCAATGTTTGTTTCTTATTTTTAGCAATGTCTAACTTGAATATTATTCTTGTTGTTGACGATCTATGATTTATCTTATTGGAGGATTGTCCTCCGACCCCTACTCGTAATGCATCTCAAGCCATGAATGATGCTAATGACCGGTGGATAAAGGCCAACGAAAAGGCCCGCGTCTACATCTTGACGAGCTTATTTAAAGTTCTATCCAAAAATCATGAGGTCATGGAAACTACGAGGGAGATTATGGAATCTCTCCAGGAGATATTTGGACAACCATCCTATCAGCTCCACCATGATGCGCTCAAATAAATTTACAACTGTAGCATGAAAGTGAAAGAACTCTTATCAAAGAGTACCTATGAGTGGAAGCAAGATTGTTCGAAATTCATTGTAACAGAAATACCGCATTCACTAACAAACATACAAGTTATGCATTTAACAAAAAATTACGGCATGCTTTTAAAAAATAAACAACAAAGGAACGAAAGACATACCTCTTGAAAAACTTTTCTTCTTTGAACTCTCGCTCTTGTCAAGAACCAGTAACTCATGCAGTCGCTGTGATCACCCAGTCTATCGTCTACCAAATCTCGTTGTCGTCTACCACCAAACGGTCTTCAACACGAATAAGGTAGCAAGGAGGACATAACCACTCGAAAACTTTGATATTCTCGGAGTGAGAATCCGAGAGGTGTGGGCTCTATTGGATTTGGTAGAGGGGAGGAGGAAACAACGATCATTTACCACGACCAAGCAAGTGGGAAAGATATGGAGTCTATCGCATAGATGGATGCTTGATCGTTTAACAAAAGGTACACAATCGTGTAGTAAAATAAGGCTGATCGTTTAGACAATCGTTTAGGTAAATCGCTTAGGCGCGCGATCGTTTAGAAAAGACTATGTGATCATTTAGGTAATCCGCATGTGCACACGATCGTTTAGAACAACTTAAGTTATCGTGTAGGCTCTCATTTACTAGACAATGGGCAGTGTACTAATCGTGGAGCGATTGTCTAATCACTTAGCTAAACCAAACTATTTTATTTATCCTTCAGTTACGAAAACTGAATGTACCTCCCACTATCTCATGCGGTTACGGAGAAAAACCAACAATTATCTCATAATTGTTTAATTAAAATAAATATAATCATATTATATTTATAACCTATAGTTTAATATCACATTATATGCGACATATAAACCATAGTCCTTTTCTCCTCCACTAGATATAAATCATATTTATAACCCAACGAGAGTTTAGGGCATCAACCCTAACAATCTCCCACTTGTCCTAAAGCAAGTGGGGTATACAAAAAACTAGTACAAAACAATAAACTAGGGCACTAAGACCCAATAGATTCAAAAGAAGAGAGATAAAGGGAAGGTTCCCATCACTGCTGTAAAAGGCAAGGGAAAGGGCAAGTTGGCGGACAAGGACAAGTGTTTCCACTGCAACGTGGATGGACATTGGAAGAGGAACTATCCTAAGTACCTCGCTGAGAAAAAGAAGGTAAATACGATTTACTTCTTTTACAAACATGTCTTGTAGAATATGATGAGTTTGCCTGGATACTTGATTTGGGAGCAACTAATCATATTTGTTCTTCTTTGTAAGAAAATAGTTCCTTTCAGTAGTTGGAATAAGGTGAAATGATGCTCATGGTCGAATTTAGAGATGTTGTTTTAGCCAATGCAATGGGAGTTGCAAACTTATTTTTTAGAGATAGATTTTTTTTCTTAAGGATTTGTACATTGTACCAAGAATTAAGAGAAATTTAGTTTCTATCTTTTGTCTACTTGAACAATCTTACACTGTAAATTTTAAAGTAATGAAATGTTCACTTTCAAAAATGATGTTTTTATATGTTCAACTAGATTAAAAGATAACTTATATATATTAAGACTAACCAAAGCAAAAGTAATCTTAAATCATGAGATGTTTAAAACTGCTGAAACTCAAAGGTAACGAATTTCTCCTAAAAGTAATAGCACTTATCTTTGGCAATTAAATCTAATCACATAAACCTCGATAGGGTCGGACGTTTGGTAAAGAATGGACTTTAAATGAGTTAGAAGATGATTCATGACCACCATATGAATCGTGTCTAAAGGAAAAAAAATGACCAAAAGATCTTTTAGCGGAAAAGGTTATAGGGCCAAAGAACCCTTAAAGTTAATACATTCAGATCTTTATGGCCCAATGAATATAAAAGCTCGATGAGCATATGAATATTTCATCTCTTTTATAAATGATTATTCAAGATATGGTTACTTATACCTAATGGGTCATAAGTTTGAAGCTCTTGAAAAATTGGAGTTTAAGGCTGAGGTTGAAACCTATTAGGTAAAACTATTAAACATTTTGATCTTATTGAGGTGAAGAGTATATGGATCTAAAATTCCAGGACTATATGATAGAACATGGAATCCAGTCCCAACTCTCAGCTCCCGATATACCTCAGCAAAATGATGTATCAGAAAGGAGAAATAAAACCTTGTTAGACCTAGTTTGTTCGATGATGAGCTATGCTCAGTTGTCTAGCTTGATTTGGGGGTATGCAGTAGAGATTGCAGCTCACATCCTGAACAATGTTCCCTCGAAAAGTGTTTCTGAAATACCTTTTGAGTTATGAAAGGGGCGCAAACCTAGTTTGTGCTACTTCAAATTTTGGAACTTGAACAAATGGGCACTACTCTCTTACTGGCCTGAGAGGGGTTTTTGTTTGATGGTTGGACCATAAACAGGATGTTCATTAGAGAAACACTCGTACTTAAAGATCTAGGGATAAAACAGTAATTTGACCCAACTGGTGTTACGAACACTTGTAAAGGATTAATTTATTGTTATTGGTCAATATATGTGGACACATAAACATATTTGCTATGAGAAGAGTGCAACTGTGGGTCTATAGTGGAGTGTACCCACAATTAACGAATATTGATTAACTTGGTTAATGAGTTTAGCCAATTAATCTCATATCGTTGGAGCTTCTGATTTGTAGGTCCATTAGGTCCCACTAGTAGCTCATAAAGGGTATTGAGACAATTAAAGTAATTTGAAATTTTCAAATTTACTAAGGGAAAGAATATGTTGTATGATGGTACATTATAACATACCGTTTATATTTTAATTAAACTTTAAAATATAAATTTATTTTTAATTTGATTCGAAAAATTAATTTAATGAGAAAATTAAATATTTGAAGGAGTTCAAATATCAAATTTAATATGAATAGATTTCATAGTAAAACTATAGATTAAAATTAATGTGCATTAGATGCACATTAAAACTATAGGTAATATGATAGAAAATAATTGTGATTCAATTATAAGGTTAAATTAAATATGCAATCTTTAATTTAATGATTTTAATTGGAGAATTGATTATTTATTTAATTTAATTTAATTTAATTAATTGAATTAAAACTATAGGTTATGAGAAAGGGGTGTGATTCTAATGCACATTTAATTAAATATGAGATATTTAATTATTATTATTAACTAATTTGATTAATCAATAATTATTTCATTTATTTTAATAAATTAAATTTTGATTTGATTTATTTTTTAAATTAAATAATTTTGTTGTTATTTAATTAATAAATTAAGTTTGATTTAATTTATTAATTAAATAAATAATGATTTTAAATAAATTAGTTATAACAAACCCTCCAATGTGGTGACTTATATAACTTTCTCCTCTCTCAATTCTCTCTATCACAAAATTATTTTATGATCTTTCTGGCTTTTGGTTTTTTTGAGATTTTTGTCTAAAAAAAATTTATTCCAATGATCCCACCTCCTATTTCATTAGCCCAAGGTGAATACTGGTGTAGGAGAATACTAGTATTGGTAGTGTTCACTTGTTAGATAAGTTGGTGAAGCCGTCCAGAGTCGTCAATAAAAATAAGGATTTCTAGATTTTATTTCTCTTTTAATTTGTTCTTAAAATTTGAAAATGGTTTAAAATTTTCTCTATTGTATTTGGATTTCAACCCAGCAATTAGTATTAGAATCATCTCATATTATCTGGATTTTTTTGTTCATTGCCACTATTATCATTATGAAATATGAAAAATGATCTTAATGAGACCATTTACATGAATCAACCGGAATGAGTAAAAAGGTTACAAACTAACTGACCCATTTATGGGTTAAAACAAGCATGTTGATGAATACGAACATAGCCCATTAAAATGGCGTATGCAGAACATGTAACTTGTATTTTTTTTTTTATATATATATATATATTTTACTTAAGAGATGTAATCTTCTGACTTTATGTATTTTTGTTGTGCATGAGTTCAAGAGTTTTTTCTCCTTCATATATTGGACATTTCATTGTGTACTTATTCCATGGAAAAATCAATGAAATACAAAAGGGTTTCAAATCATTTTGGTTGTCTTTTTTCTCATTCAAATCATTTGATAAAATATAGAATATTTCTCATTAAAATCTCACTATATGTGGCATAAATAAAAATAAATAAAAAATATTATAAGATATTCCTATAATTAAGGAAAGTATGGTGGAATATATCATATCAAATTTTGAGGATTAAAAGACCTTTGTGCATGGGTCCACGGTTGGTCGGGTTTTGAGCGTTCTGCGTGCACTTTTTAAGTCTTGTGTACAAGGATGCCAGTTTCCACGATGGATTTGTTATAAATCAAGACTTTAATATGTACATTTTTTTTTTAATTTTATTTTTTCCATATTCAACTTCAAAATTTCTGTATCAATTAGTTTTGACCCAAACTGACGTGTCATTTCTATCGGTTTAAGCCGTTTTTTTTTTTTTTTTTTCAAAAAACCGATTTTATCTAGCACCTGTGTCTCATATGTTGTTGAACTAAAAATCATTGAAAAAATGGTTTTAAAAAATCCATATCTAGTTATAAAGACACTTGACCCTATCATACAAAGTCGACCACCTAAAATTACAATATTCAGATACAAGCAAAACAAATATATACAACTCGTTTGGATCACAATATTATATCGTGTAAATAGATTTTAAATGTTTGGTTGGATTTTAAATGTGTAGGATAATTAATATCTATATTTGGATATGGCTAATAATTAATGTAGAGAAGTTAAATATTTGTTTATTGACCAATTTTGTATATGGAAGCTAGAGAATAATTAGTGTATTCCTAAATTAAATTTAGTATTGTTTAATAATTTTTATATTGATAAATTATCTAATTGCTTAAAATAAAAATAACTGTATAAAAATCTCAAGAATAAAAAATGTGTTAAAATCTCATATATATGGGAAGTATTAGAAAACTTACGTGGTTTTAAAGTTTCTTGGATAACATTATTTAAATTAAAAAAGAAAATGAAACAGTATGAAACAAATAAAGATATTAAATGACAATATCAAATCTCGTAACAAAATTTGTAAAACAATCGGACTATAGATCAACTATATAAATTATAAGAAATGTTCATTTCATTAAGGAAATAAAATGTGGCAAAGTCAAATATGACTCAATTACTAGTATAAAGTGTGAATTTATTATCAAAAAAAAAAAGTTGCTTAGTAATATATAAAAAATACCACATGCTTTTACATTCATTATGGCAATAATTCCTCTTTATTCAAATCTCACTTATTTTTTGCAAATTGCATCCTCTTTTACCATTTACCATTTGGTTGATAATTTATATGCCATTATCACTGCCACTACTATCCATTATGCAACAATCCATTATTGCCTTTTTAATTCAATATTTCAACTAAATCAAAACATTATGTAGAGAAATTTTAAGCCCATGCCTCCTCCCCAAACTTTCAAGGTAACCCCTTTTTCTAGCATTGAAACTAGGCAACCATCTCTCATTCAAAATATATCCTCCTTAGTTTAGTTTTTTTTTTATATATATAGGATTAAAATATTATTTTATTCCGTGTACTTTGAGTTTTATTCAATTTTTTTTGAAATTTTATCTTTCATAAGTTAAATAATTAACTACATAATAAAGATGACGAAAGTAATAACTTTTAGAATTAATCGGTCGTTTGGATTGACTTTTCCACACTTTTTTATACTTATTTATAAACATCAATCCAAACCCATCTAAATTAGGTTTAGAGACCTAAATAATATATAAGTCAATGAAATTTTTAGCCTTCCATTTACCTAAGTGCTACTTTTAATTGTCTCTCCTCTTTTGGTCTTAATATTAGAAAAGTTATAGGAACTTGTTTGGGAATTACTTTGAAGATAGTTTATTACATTTTTCTTTTGTCACAAGGTATTTTAAAAAATTATAGCAAAGTATAGCTTAAATAATTGATTATATAGTTGCTTCTCTCTCACGTGAGTTATAGGTTTGAATCTCCACCACAAATGTAATTTAAAATTTTAGATTAGATTCATCGTGCATATTAAAATCATTATTCACAACTTGTACTTTTGTTAGAACTTAGAAGGAAGAATTATGTTTAATATATAAATAAGGCATCATAAGAATGTGCAATGGAGAAATAAGAAAAAAAGAACTTTAAATAATAGAGTTTTTCCAATCATATGTGTTTCCAATAAACTTATTAAAAAAAGGAAATTATGTGCAAACAAACACCCTTTTAATGAATTAGCTTTAAGCAAAAAGAGCAAGCTAATTAAAACCATAACATGTGACAACCAAAGATGAAACTTTTGGTTTTGATTGATAACAAAACTATATGATTTATAGAAAAATCTTTTACTCTATTTCTTGTTATAAGGAATGAAAACAATGAGAATAGAAAGATTGATTTATAGTCATAATGTAACTTAAAATAACGTTTGAGTGGATAATTTCAAATCATTGTCATAATTTAGCATGATGACGACTAAATAGGTGGTAGTTCTTAATTGTCATTATTCCTTAACTTTCATCGTAGTTTATACATATTGATGGCCATCAGAATAGAGGATAGTTGCTCAAATGTTAGAGAAACTTTTAATATTTAAATTAAAATTTAAAAAATATATATTTTTATTATGAATAGATTCAAATATATTAAAAATAAATCTTATAGTGAACATAAAAAGGGGGAAAATGATGATGGTAGAGAGAGAGAAGGGCAAGTCTAAGTGGGCCTAACTCCTAAGTCTCCAAGGGCTAACTGAGAGCACTTGATTGGGCCTATTTTATTTTTCTAATGTGGGTGGTCCTCATCAAGATGAGGCAAATTTACATATGAAGTAAAATTGAATGATGGTGATAGCATCAAACCATCCATTCTTATTTTAAAAGTCGAGGATTCAATTCTAATTTTTTAACGTTATGATTTAACCTTATTGAAAAATTGGGTCTCCTTTTTCTTAAATAATCTTTTGCGAGGATGATGGTAATTAATATGTCAACTTAATTAAGATAATTTTATAGATTTTAGCTTATAATTTTACTTGAAAGAATACATGTCACTGTTGAATTATGCTCAAATTGACATTTTAAGCTATGTTTGACAATGTTCTTATTTTCTGTTTTTTGTTTCTCATTTTTTAAAAAATAACTTTTTTGTTTCATGTCTCATTTTTTTTAAACATTTATAAACAAGAAGTCAAATTGGAGAAAGTAATTGTTTCATTTTTAGTTTATATATATTTGTTCCTATATTTTAGAAAAGTTTTCGTATATACCCAACTTGTGCTATTTTTGTAAATTATTTCTTAATTTTATATTTATATATTATTTGATTCTGGTTCATTCTTTTGATTGTTATTTATCAAATTTATATTTATATATTATTTTAAATTTACATTTCAAAATTTCCATTTGTATATTTATATATTTTTGAAGAATTGTAAATTGTACCATGTGTATATTTTTATAATTTTGAATTTACGATTTTGATTTTTAACTTTCAATATACTTAGAACCAGTTAGAATTTTGCAATATATACATATTTGTTCATTTAACATGTACTAGTGGTCAAATACGTGCGATGCACATTAAATATTGTAGTTTTGGATAAAATTATAATGTAATTTTATTTTGAACCATTGAAATTATTAATTTTTAATCTAATTTTTATTTATAAAAACTTTCTATAAATTGATAAATTGATTTTATCTCTAAAACAACAGTTTCTTGAATTTAGATAAATGATTTTTTGTTTAGTTTAAGTGACTTTTAAATTATTGATTATATATCAAATACTAAAATAGGATCTAAAAAAAGCTAATCTAAAACTTAAATTTTATTTTTATATTATATTTTGATTATTTTTACTTTTTTTCTAAAAAGAAAAAAAATAAAATTATATGTTTTCAAGATATTGTTGTTTAAACCTAGAAATCATTGACCTAAATTTGAAATGTAAATATTGAAAGAGAACTTTAGCAAATAAATAAAATTTTAAAAATAAAAAGTTATTGAATATGTACTATTTTAATAAATAATTATAAAACTTTAGATTTTGTATACTAAATAGATAATAAAACAATCAAAACAATCTAGAGATAATTTTTTTAAGGAAAAAAAAAGGGGAGGAGGTGCTGAATTTGGAGTTTAGTTTATTATAAAGAAAATTCTGATTTAAGTATATTTGATTTTCAACCAAATATAAATGGTTAAAGTAAAAATTGATAACAATTTTTTTCAAAATTAAAAACAAAAAATAATTTAAAAATAAATATATAACATAATGATTAAACTGAATCTAAATTGAAAATTTGAAATTTTTTATTTTTTTAAATTTCTTGACTTCTCTATTATTTTC
>NC_052351.1:63870880-63971458 GCF_009727055.1 Benincasa hispida | reverse complement strand
CTAAAATCTCATTTTGCATTAACAAATTTATGGAATGATATTTTCTTAATTTCAAACAAAACTATTGGTTTTTAATATAAATGAAAAATCCTAAAATATTATCATTTATTTAAATATATGATTCATGTATCAATCTATTTACAACATAAACTAAGTTCATTGGTGCATGTTCATTGACATTTAGAAAAAAAGTGGGGAAAAAAAACTAAGAACCACTAGTTTGCTTAATGTGGAGTACATTGGTCTTCTTTTCCCCCATCTTCTTTGTGTGAGGATTTATGTATATTTATTATGTGTATTTATATATTAAATCACTTTGTTCGTAGACGTTGCATACATCTTTGTGCCTTACCTTAAAAAAATGATCAAGAACGGATTAGTAAAGAAAGATTTCAGAATTGGAAGATTGAAAAAAAAAAAAAGATTTATATAGATATCAATCAAATTTAATTAGTATATATGTAGATATATCATTTATTCTGAATCAAAATATTTTGAATTAATTTATTTTCAACCAAATCTTTTGAATTAATTAATGTGGATAATTTTCTTTTTCTTTAAATAATATTTTTAACATGAAAAACGTGAATATAATTTTTTAAAATCAATCATAAATTGTTTAATTTGAATCAAATCTTTTGAATTGATTAATGTGAAGATGGATATTTAAAAAAACTAAAAATGTAAATCTAATTTTAAAATAAAACATAAATAGTTTATTTTCAATCAAAATTTTTTGAATTGGTTAATGTGACGTTGGATTAAAAAAAATAATCATCTAAAAAAAATAAAAAAAATCAAGATAATACTCTCAAAAAACACAAACTAAAATATCATTGTTTCCTCTTCCTTTTTTTTTTTTTTTTTTAATTTCATATGATTTAGTTTCTTGATAATACTCTGAAAAACACATCTTTATGCCAAAAAGAGGGAAACATGTGATGCTCAAAAATAGGGAAATTTATATTTTTAATAAATAAAACCTTTTATGTGATGCTAAAAAAAAGGAAAAAAATAAGATATTTTTTATTATTCTGTTTCCACGTCATATGCTCAAAATATGGAAAAAAAATTAAATTAAATTTATGATCTTAATTGTGAAATTACTTATAATATCCCTATAACCATTCACCGAAAAGGACAAAGGGGAAATCAAAAGTTTTCCTATAGCCCCTAACCCTTTTAAATAATAGAGATATATTGTTCACTGTTGAATCTTTGTGCATGATTTATTTTTTATAAGATAAATAAAAATAAATAATTGACAAATAGAGAGTTTATCTACAACTTAATTCCAAATAGAATTTATCTCAAGATAGATAAGATGAAAAATATTGACAGTAATCCTCCCACTAAACAAAGATCTCTCGGACATGATTTTGAAAGGAAAAGGATAATGGCAGAATCACAATGGCGGAAAGAATATAGAAAAACCCGGTTTAATGAGAAATTTTAGACCAATCTTCTCACCTGTTGCCATGCTAAAGTCTATCATAATCTTCCTATCCATTGCGTCATATTATGACTATGACATTTGGCAAATGGACGTCAAAACTGCCTTTCTGAATGAACATCTTGAGGAGACCATTTATATGGAGCAGCCCGAGGGTTTCATAACCTAAGGGTCAAAAGCAAAAGGTTTGAAGGCTTAATTGGTCCATTTATGAACTAAAGCAAGCTTCTCAATCTTGGAACATAAGGTTTGATACTGCAATAAAATCTTATCACTTTGATGAAAATGTTAATGAGCCTTATGTATACAAGAGGATCATCAACAATTCAGTAGCTTTCATAGTGTTATATGTAAACGATATCTTACCTATTGGGAATGATGTAGGTTTACTGGCTGAAGTTAAGAATTGGCTAGTGACTCAATTCCAAATGAAATATTTGGGAAATGCTCAGTTTGTTCTGAGAATTCAGATTTTTCGAGATAGAAAGAACAAAAGCGAGCTCTGTCTCAAGCACTGTACATCGACAAAATGCTAGTCAAGTATTCCATGTAGAATTTCAAGAGAGGCTTACTATTTTTCAAGCATGGAGTGATATTGTCTAAGGAACAATGTCCTAAGAAACCTCAATTAGGAGTTCATTTGAATTCTCAAATCATTAAATTTGGGCTCAATTAGGAGTTCATATGTCCTGAATTGAAGTTGAAGACAAATTTCGATGACACCACATGGTTTTATCATGACCGTTGAATCAGATAAGATTAATTGGACCTAATTTGATATTATTATTTAGGTTAAAATCCAAATAAGTCAAAAAATAGTCTGAATTTGACCCAAATGTGGCCTAAATCCGATTAATTGGGCCTAAAGGCCAATTCCAAGGACCAACCAAGTCCAAGTTCAACTAATTGGGCCCAAAGGTCAGACCCATAGATCAACCAAGCCCAAGCCCACCTGTGAACTCTATAAATAAATAAGCTCTCCTCATTTGGAGGGGTCAGCAATTCTATACTCCAGAGAGCTTATAGGGAATTCTCTATAACCAGAAGACTCCTAAAGACTGAAGTCTTTTGAAGATACAAGCATTCTGAAGACTGAAGTCCTTTCAAAGGATGCTACTGAAGTCCTTTGGAGATGCAAGCATCTTTTGAAGATACAAGCATTCTGAAGACTGAAGTCCTTTCAAAGGATGCTACTGAAGTCCTTTGGAGATGCAAGCATCTTTTGAAGATACAAGCATTTTCTACATTCAAAGAGTCTAGAGAATTCATCAACAAGCAGAAGATTTTCAAGACTCCACTCCTAGGAGACAGAAGACCCTTGAAGATACAAAGAAGACTCTTTCAAGACTTCTGCTTGAAGAACGTTCGGTGCTTTTCTTCTTCAGGTCAAGCACATTCACCCAACTGAGAGAGAATCAGAGGATCAAGTATTAGAGATCGAACCATATCGCATCAAATCAACTTCAATATCAACACCAACTTAAGTTCAACTCCACGAAAAAGTTTCTCCGGAAGCCTTGTGTGAACACTAATCCTCGGGCCAATCATCCAAGAAGATCAACAAGCCCAAAGGTCGATCATCCAAGAAGATCAACAAGTCCAAAGGCCGATCACCCAAGAAGATCAATAAGCCCAAAGACCGATCACCCAAGAAGATCAATAAGCCCAAAGACCGATCACCCAAGAAGATCAATAAGCCCAAAGACTGATAAGATCAACAAGCTTAAAGGCCGATCACCCAAGAAGATCAACAAGCCTAAACACCGATCACTTAAGAGATCAACAAGCTCAAAGACCGATCACCCAAGAAATCAATACAAGAAGATCAACAAGCCCAAAGTCGATCACCCAAGAAGATCAACTAGCTTTAAAGTTTATAGTTTATTTTGAAAGCATCAAAATAATGTGTATTAGAGATTGTACTCACTTTCCACAAAATTAATACAAATACAAAGTTCAAGATAAATTTCTCTTGGAATCTCGTGCGAACAAACCCGAAGTTATATTTTTTGTTTTTAAAATTTTTTTTATTTGTTAGTTTTATTGTGTTGTTTAATATTTGATCAGAAATCTGAAGTAACAACTAACAACCAAAGGATCGGGGGAAGAGATCTCGAAGATAAGACAAAACTTCTCAAATCAATTTAACCTAAAGGTATTTTTGAATTCCTCTACCATTTTACTTTAAAAAAAATCAATGAAGAATTCAAAATTTAAGAAAAAGATTGAGAATAACATTGCAAAAAAAATAAAGAAGTATAAAAAAATTTCTTTACATGTTCATCTAATAAAATGATTTTAAGATTTGAAAGTTTTTTGAAGGAACAAAATTTTGAGATGAAAGCAGTTGATGAGATAGGATGACTGGTGAAAAATGGTCCATATATAAAGAAAAAATTAAATCTACACATGAATATATAATTTTTTTAGTTTTCTATTAATCATTTACTTTTTTTAATTTTTTATAATAAAATATTAGAATCAAATATTAGAGACAATCAATTTTTAAACAAATAAAATGGAATATCCAAAATCTACATGTGAATAATAATAATAAAAAAATCTAATTTACACATGTTCAATAACAAAATTTTCAAATCTAATTTACACGTCAACAATCAATTATTTTTTAATGGTTTTAATGTAAAATTATGTTATATAACCCCATAACCAATCAAAGGGCCAAAAGGGGAAAACGAAGGTTTCCCTCCCATAGCCCTTTCCCTTTTAGATACGATGTATTTAATCTCTTTTTAATATTTTACAACTATATGATATTTACAAAAGCAATATAATATATATTTTTTATAATTATTATTTTATATATTTTGATGAATGTTATGTATTTCTTATATTATATAATCAAATTATATTTAAACTATAAAAAAAAGAACAAAATGTATATAAAAAAAACGAGAAACAAGAATCAGTTATCAAACAACTTTCGATTTATATTTCTTATTTTCAAGAAACATGAAACAAAACAAAAAACAGAAGAGAAACATGAACGTTATTCTTGTATCTAATTCCTAAAAAGCATAAAACAACAAATCAGGAAACGAGAAACATGAACATTATCAAACAAGGCCTTAGTTGTCATGTTTAAGACCTTAGTCTTTTTTCATTTTTTTTTTTTTTGGAGAAAACTCTTCTTTGGTCCAAGATTTGGATCTAGCTTCCATTTAGTCCCTAGATTTCAAAATGCTATACTTTTAGTCCTTAAGTTTCAAATTTGATTTCAATTTAGCCCTAGGTTTCAAAATGTTACAATTTTACCATAGAAATTTGAGTTTTATTTTAACTTGGTCATTTGGTTTGTATATTTACACTTTTAACTTCAAATTTTTACTACCCATTTCAATCTTTGACGAGATGAAAATTTAAATTTTATTTAATAGTGACGAAAAATAGTGAAAACTTAATTAATTTTATTCTTTTAATTCTTTTAAATTATTTAATAGACATGAACATGAAAGACCGAAAGTAGTGAAAAATCGAGATTAAAAGTATAAGGACTCATTTGGATTTACTTAGAAAAAAATGTTTTCGAAAAAACTCATTTTTATTTAAATATTTTTGGTAAAAACTAATTAAAATACATTTGAAAAGCAATTTTGAGTGGTTGCCAAACATTCCAATTTCTTCCAAAATGACTTAGTTTTTTAAATTAAACACGTGAAAATATATTCAAAACACACCCTAAATCTTGAAAATTAAGGATACAAAACTCAAACCTCAAAGGTAAATTTGTAACATTTGGAAACTTAAGGACTAAGTTAGGACTAAGTTGATATCAAACTCAAAGCTTAAAGAACTAAAAGTGTACTATTTTGAAATCTAAAAATCAAATAGAAACTAAATCTAAAATGTAGAAACCAAAAATATATTTTTACTTAATTTTTTTCCTTTTATAATGAAAATCTTTTTAGTACAATAAAAAGCAAGAGGAACCGAATCACATACCTTGAGGTCAACCATACTTTTATATGTTAGTTCAGTTATATTCGTTTTGACTTTTAAATTAACGAAGTTAGACAGTTGAAATTCGAATTCAAAATACATATTTTAAATTAATTAGTTTTGTCACAGTTATGTTCTTGTTCTTTTCCCTCTTCTTTTGATGAACAGTTGAGTTGTTCTTAAAGAAATATGAGAATATTACATATGAAAATTCTCCTTCACTAATATATATATGGGAAACTCAAATTTACCAATACTAAATCTTGTACTTGGAAGATTTTATTACCATTTTTTTCTTGAATATGTTAAAAGATTGCCTATATTTTTCTCATTTCAATTACTTTGAAGGTTTCTTTATTAATTATTATATGAATAAAATCCTTACTTTACATACATTTTGCTGTGATATTGTAATTATAGTGATGTTTCTATTTTGGTCCTTCACTCCATATCTTTCAACTTTCACAAGTCTACTTTAATACGTACTCATTTTGGCACACTTGACACATATATTCAAATTCAACTATCCATTTATTTACCTATATTAAAGGAAAAAACGATCATTTATTAAACACTTGAAAAGTCATTGAAAGTGACCCTAAAATTAAACCTAAGGTTTGAAGGAGTATTGTAGTCTCTTAACTTGACTTCTGAGTTTACCTTTGGAAGTCAAATCTATATTTAAGTAGTAAACTTTTTCATCACGAGTGTCTGGTTTCAAATTTATATGTCAAATATCTATTTAGTTTTTTTAAAAACTTTTGAAAAAAAATATATCTTTTTAGTCTCTGAATTTTGAAGAATAGGTGTATTTGGTCTCTTATGTTTCAAACTAGTCATTTTAGTCATTGAGCTTTTAGGAATAAGTTTAAAAGGTCATTCTACACATAAATTCATTAAATACAAATAAAAAAATATATTAGATGATTGATATGGCAAGATTTGGTCATCTTGCCACATCATCCAGTGATTTTTTTTTATTGAATGAATTTATTTGTAAAGGGACCTTTTAAATTTATTTTTGAAAACTCAATCACTAAAATGACTAATTTGAAAATGAAAGACCAAATGCACCTATTCTTCAAAACTTTAGGACCAAATGAGTATTTTTCCCTAAACTTTTAGACAAGAATACACTTAAAAAACGGATAGAAATTAATACAATAACATTTAATCTATGGCTTCATTTGTCATGAGTTTTGAAACAAATATTTAATATCCTTGTTTGTTTCACAAAATTTGAGTTTTTAAAACTTATGAATTATTATCTAGAAAACTTTAAAATCTATCTGACAACAGATTTTCTAATATCCTTTATAGAGAGGGACTTTTATGCCTAGGATATGAGGTGTAAATATAATCTTATCAATTAGTCATTATTATTAATTTTCGTCCATGATTAAATATAAATTTATTATTTAGATTTAATAAATTTCAACTCAGACAATTATAGTTAATATATATTTTATGTTTTATTGACTATTTAATATAAAATTTTATTATTATTTATCAATATTATAATTATCTTTTATTTTTTGTAATCAAGTTTAACAATTTTAATTAATGTTTAATGTAAAAGTATTCATCTATTTTTATTTGAGTTGATTAAATAATTAATTAAGATTGCAATCTATAATGGTCTTGTTTTGATAATCATTTGATTTTTGTTACTTTAGTTTTTTCAAGTAAAACCTATAAATGCTCCTTTCACTTTTAAATTTCTTGATTATCTTCGTTTTATTGATGCTTTAAAAAATCTAGCCAAATTTTGAAAACTAAAAAAAGTAGTTTTAAAAACCCCGTTATTGTTCTTGGAATTTGGTTAAGAATCTAACTTTTTAGTCAAAAAAAGATGTAAACTATTGTAAGAAATTAATTGAGAGAAAATAGTGTTAGTTTTCAAAAACTAAACTATTAACAAACGGGACCTAAATAATACTAAACTTAATTCATGACTACATTAATTGTTCTCTTACATAAATTAAGTAATTATTTAATTTAGTTTTTATATACAAAACTAGTATAACAAACTCATATATCTAGCTTCCTGACACTAATTATCATATACATCCAAGAATATACATTAATGATCCTAAATATTTAAATCTCATATATATAATATTCATATCCATGAAACAATATCAATATTCCAAATTACTCTTAATAGTGTAAAGTTTTCTTTAACAATATGTGGTGTGAAAGAATCAAATCTCTAACATCAAACTTAATAATACAAATTACTCATAATAGAAACTCCAACATATTAACTTCATGCTTCATAATCCAACCCAGTGTTCGAATTTATGCCTAAAACCTTGTAGTTAATTAATTATTTAATATAATATTTAATTATTTTATACATACAATAGTTAGTTATTCATCATGTAGGATCAGTAAGGCAACCATAGAGGGGTGAATAGGGTTTAATAAAACTAATTTAAAACTTTCTACTAATGTGAGCCCAATTAAGCAAATTAACAAACTTTTTGCAACAAGTAATTTAAACAATAAATTCGTGCAAATAAATTCAACTCAAAATAATCGAGAAGTTAATAATACTACTTTAAAGTACCCAAATTGGTTCTCAAACAAGATTGATAATGGATATAGAAATTCAAGAATAACCAATCAAAATAATCTAATATGAACAATTAATTTCAAGAACAAAAATTACAATTAATTCCAAGCAATAAAATATAATAGCAAATTAATTGCAAAATTAAATAGAAGAGGAATAGAGAAACTGACACCGAGAATTTTATAGTAGTTCAACACAACCGACCTACATCCACTTCCTAAGTTCCTCTTGGGTATGTTACTACGAACTTGACTCTTTCCATGACTTAGAGTCGAACCACTACAATGTTCTTATTTTGAAGCAAGAACGAATCTGATCTTTTCCACGGTTGAGGATCAAACCGTTACAGTCACTCTTTTTTAGGAATCAAGAGCAACCCTTACAATAAATTCAGAAATAAAGAACAATATGAGAAAAACCCTCTTGGAGAGTAGATTTACAAATTTAGTAGTCAATGAATCAATCCTCACAACATAAAATATCTCTCTCAAGAAGAAAATGAAAAGAAAAAAATTGAAGCTTGGAGAAAGAGCAACTATGGTGGTTTAATGAGTTATGGAGGATTGAAAATAATAAAGATTGTTGTCATGATTTGGAAAAGAATATGGGTTTAATTAGAGAGAAAAGATGTTGGAAACCACCTTTAATTTTGGTCATTGAAATATTGGTAAAAGAAAATTAAAGGTGAAGATTTAAACTCAATTAGCCATTAGACACAAACATAATATAATATAATGATATTTTTTAAAATCATTTTCTTTTAAATCCCAACAAAAAGAAAATGTCCACAATGTATTCCAAACTAGCCGTTAGACACAAACATAAAATAATATTAAATTCATTTTCTTTTTAGAACCAATCCAAAAATCAAAAGTCCACCATGTGTCACTCCTCCTTGCTCTAAGTAGCACCTTTAGATTGTTCCATTTTGATGAAAAATAATATGTCATATCATCAGCTTGAGATTTTTTCATTAAGTTTGTTTCAGCCATATCATCTTCCTTTAAACTACGATTTGAGTGATTCAAATTGCGTTGGAATCGTTATTTTGAACTTAATGCAATAGGCACTTCAAAACACTCAAATTGATGGTGAATAAGAGCAGGTTTGTTACCATCAAAACATTAATTATTTAACTAATTAAAATTAATTAATTTGAGATTAAGGGTAAAAAAACCAACTTTCTCCCCCATTTTTTTATGATGACAAACTACTCAAGAAAAATGAAATT
The DNA here is from genome assembly GCF_009727055.1 of Benincasa hispida. Lineage (NCBI taxonomy): Eukaryota > Viridiplantae > Streptophyta > Magnoliopsida > Cucurbitales > Cucurbitaceae > Benincasa > Benincasa hispida. The sequence goes on along the minus strand of NC_052351.1, from coordinate 63,962,236 downwards.
CAAAGTGGTTTGTGATATAAAATATGAACCAGAATCATAATCAACACACATATAATTTCAATTCACTCAAATAATATATTCAATAACAACATGCTTCAATTTTTCTTAATACTCTCTCTCTTTTTGAGTCAATCAAAAAAGGTCAACAAAATAATATAAAGACATGTTTGTTTCTCCTAAAATGTTGAACACAATATTTTGCATATTTCTTCTCTTATCAACATGTCTTCTAAAAAAAAACATAACAAGCAACATTGTAGATTCAAGAAGCATCCTATAGAATCCACCAAGCTTAAGCTGATTTAATTTAAAGACCAATTTCATAAATTTCTCCCCCTTTTAAAATCAATCAAACGCTTCTCCTTAATAAGAGATAAAAAGACATTTAGCACATATTCAACTTGAGGGAATAAATATCATACAAAATTTTAAAACCTAACATTACTCCACAAACAATTACTCTCCCTAAAATGATGCACAATAAGCAAAAGAGGTGTAAACAATAAAACAATAAGGAGAATCAATATCATCAAATATATGGAATTCATATATGAAAGTATATAACTCTCATTAAAATTAAGCAATCTCCATCTATATAAGAAAAAAAAATCAATAATTACCAAGGAGATAAAATCATTCAAGTAAAATTCAAGCAATTGAAATAAAAAATAAAATAAAATATTTGAAAATAAACATCAATTGTTGAAAAAGATATAATAATACCAAATAATAGCAAAGCAACATTAGCCAATTAATATGAGCATGGTATCAATATAAGCAAGAATTATGAGCAAACATGCTAATGGGGATCAATAAAATAAATCAATTTTATAAATATTCCCCTTATGAAAAAGAATTTAACAATTCTTTCAAAACAACATCCTCAAAAATCTTTAATAAAAGTTTAATCTATTTCAATGTAGAGCAAAAACAACATATATCTTAATTATCAAAATAATGACCATCTTTTGCAAGACTCAATATCCTTTTGCTCAAAACTAATTTTCAAGAAAAATATAAGAATAGAGCAAGCAACTAATGGACTAAAATGCCCAAATATAAGTAATAAAGACAAATGCCACATAGATAAATATTCAATAATTTCTCATGGCATTAAATCCAATAATAAAAATAAGTCAATAAGTCAAATAGTAATGCAAGAAATCAAATTCTATCATTCAAGATACATTTTTCATAAAAATACCGAAAGTATAATTGGCTCAATAATTCAAAAAAATAAAATAAGAGTTAACACATACCAAATTTCCTTGGTTAGATTCAAGCAAGTCATACTAGTTGTTTCAATTTGAATTAATTGCTCATTTGAAGTCCAAACAACCAAATGCTTTTTGAAATCACACCTACAAACAAACCTTAACAAAAAGATCTTAGTACTCATTTCTTGGATCCTTCATTGTTAATAAGCAAACACTTTGGAACCCATTTAAGATTAATTCCAACAATACTATTATTGATTTTTTGACAAATAACAAGTATTGGATTTATGACCAACTTTGCCACATGAATAACAAGTCACATTAGGCAAGAATTTATTTTTAATCAATTGTTTTTGCACCATATGTTTATTTAAGAAATTTTTTTGTTGGGAGCATTTTTCGATTTAAAACAGTTTGGTCTAATATGACCTTTAACTCCACGAAAATAACATGTAGGCATAAATTTTAGGCACAAAATTAGTACTATGCATACATTTTGATTTTTCATGAACATGTTTATGCCCAAACTTTGATTTTTCATGTTTATATCTACTTTTTACAATCTTAGGCATAATCTTTACATTATGAGCACAAATTGATTTAGCATGAAATTGTCTATACACAAATTTTGGTTTTTGATGGATATATCTAACTTTTTCACGCTTTAGCACAAATTTAATTTTAACAAAATTAGGTACATTGGATAAAATATCATTAAACATACAAGTGGTGTCTTTACCAAAAGTAGTTTTAGAACTAGATGATGAATTTTTATTCATACTCTAATCCCCTTTTGTTGTTAAAAGGTATACAAGAAAAAAGTTGCTTTTGTAGACAAGATTAAATTTCTTGAATTTGATGTTGATGAGAAATATAATTTTTTTACATATACTTAAAGAGAAAAAATTGCTTGTTAATAAAGAGCTTGAAGTTGCAAAATAATCTATAAAGAAATTGTCTGTATGTGCATAAAAATTGGATAAAGACACCCTCTGTATGTCTAATGATATTTTATCCAATGTACCTAATTTTGTATGTGAAAAAAAATTTCTAAATCATGTTGCATATATTAAGAAGCATCATACAATTCATCATACGAAAGAGATTTTTTTATTTACCTCATCTTTGTCACTTTCATCTCCAGAGTCATTATCTAAATGAGCCATCAAGCACAACAAGGATTGATCACATTTTTTTCTTTTTCATTTCATGAAAATTTTCTTGATTTTGAGAAGTACAATTCTCTTTCATATCAAATAAATCATTAGTACTACAAGGGGAATTTTCTAAGCTATACATATTATCAAAAAAATTCCAAATGTCATATGCATAATCAAAATGTAGAATTGTTTCACATATTTATCTATCTAATGCACGAAATATGATATTTATTGCTTTAGCATTATAAGTAAGCAACTCATTATTCAATTCCAATTTAGCCATATCATTCTCACAAACATACAAAATCTTGAAATCCATGGCAAGCATAAAAGTTGTCATTTTATTTTTCCAAGTATCATACTTACTACCATCAAAGAAGGGAGGTCTATCAACACAACGATTTTCCATAGTTGCCATAACTCTAACAATTAAGCTTTTAAATAATTTTTTTCAAAATTTAATAAGATACCTTATGTGTCAAAATAATATTTGAAAAATAATAGATGTAGAAAATCTCCTTGCTTTGATACCAATTGAAGGAGAGGGAAACTCAAACAATAGGTATCAATCTAAAATGATTTATGAAAATTTTTATCACAAAAAAGAGAGCAACCGACTCTGATACCAATTGTAGGATCGGTATGGCAACGGGGTGAGTAATGTTTAATTAAATTAATGAAATTGTTTTACTAATGTGGGTCCAATTAAACAAATTAACAATCTTTTATGAACAAGTAATTTAAACAATAATTTTTTGCAAATAAATTCAACTCAAAATAATCAAGAAGTTAATAATACCCAAATTGATTCTCGTAACAAGATTGATAATAAATATAAAAATTCAAGAACAACCAATCAAAATAACCCAATATGAACAATTAATTTCAAGAACAAAAATTGCAATTAATTTCAAGTAATAAAATATAATAAAAAATTAATTGTAAAATTAAATAGGAGATGGATAGAGAAATTGATACCGAGAATTTTATAGTGATTCAGCACAATCGACCTACATCCACTTCCCAAGCTCCTCTTGGGTATGTTACTACGAACTTGACTCTTTCCACGGTTTAGAGTCGAACCGCTACAATGTTCTTTTTTTGGGAGCAACAATGAACCAGATCCTTTTCACGATTGAGGATCAAACTGTTACAACCACTCTTTTTAGGGATCAAGAGCAACCCTTACAATGAATTTGGAAATGAAGAACAATATGAGAAAAACTCTCTTGAAGAGTAAATTTACAAACTTAGCACCCAATGAATCAATCCTCACAACATAAAATATCTCTCTCAAGAAAAAGATGAAAAGAAGAAAATTGAAACTTGAAACTTGAAAAGAGAGCAACAATGATGACCTTAATGAGTTATGGAGAATTTAAAATAATAAAGATTGTTGTCATTGTTGGGAATGTCCTAAAATTCGCACTTTGTAAACATTAAACATATTCTATTCACAATAAATATATTATTGAGATTTCTTTCAATAAAGATGTTATTGAAGATGTTATTGAATTGCATTCATTACTAAATCCAATAAACTAACTCATGGTTATAACATGAATACTTAAACTTTATGTAGAGACATAAAAAGATGATCAAATTTTAGTATATAGCTAAAGAAGTCTATAAGTATATGGATAGGGTTAGGTACCTTATCCTAGGGACACTATGGATGCAACCCACTTTGTATATTGATACAAACGATGTGATCACAAAGTCGTTCATGTGAAGACATGTGAGTGGGGGCATCCTATGCAAAAGATGTTTGCATAAGATCATACCATGAAATAGTCACTTTTTCTTTATAATAATCGTTTTACTGTTAAAGCTGACTATTTCAATTCGATGACCTAAGATAACTCGATCTTAATCCTGAGCTAACTACGAACTTCTGTTTATTCGGGATTCTCCTTTAAACTACAGAGGTGAGAATGGTTCAACATCATCGTTCAATAAGCTTCCCATTTTAGGGGTAAGACTAGATAGATAGTTGAGGACATAGTTCTGCAAGAAGGAACTCACTCCTACCCGTTTTAGGGTTAGCAGATAGGTTGTTCCCTTAAGTACTGACACCTGGTTTTGAACCAAGGGGCCCTGCCCTCTCGTGGCTGAGAGGGATTCGGTTTATTGATAGGACCATAAACCAATTGTTCATTAGAGGATCAGTGGAGTCCTAAGAAGCAAGATGTATTACAGGGGTAAAACGATGATTTTGACCTAGCTGTGAATACAAAAACTTGTGAAGGATCAACTTACTAATTATGGTTAAATCAAGTGGACAGAAATATATCTGTAGTGAGAAGAGTGCAACTATTAAGCTATAGTGGTATGTCTCGGTAGCTAATGAATATTGGTTGATTCGGTTTGAAGAGTTTAGCAAATTAATCTCAACTCGTTGGAACTCATGATCTTTAGGTCCATTAGGTCCCTCTACAACCTCGTAAAAGGATTAAACCTTATAATAGCGTGTTGAGAGAATTTGAAAAGTTCAAACTAGGTTTAGGGTTTAGATTATTATATTTAATTGATGTTGAATTATCAAATTAAATGTTACGGTTTTAGAGAGTTAACAATATTTAAATATGGTTTAGATATTTAATGAGGTGTTATATTGGTTTAATATTTGATATTAAATTAAATTAATTAAATTAGTTTAATTAATTTTTCAATTTAGTAATTATTAAAATTTGAATTTATGTAATTCAAAATTATAAAATTGGATTTATGAAATTTTTAATTATAAAATTTATTTAATTTAAATTGAATTTGAAATTCAATTTTTAAATAAGTTTCATATATATCAAATAATTCAATTTATTGAAATGAAAATTGGAAATTAATGAAAGTGCGATAATTCCACTTATTCCATTATGAATAACATCTCAAGCCACTAAAGTTGAATGGAATATGAAGTGACTTCTTCATGTTTAATCTGAGCTACATGATCTTCTTCTATATATTGAAGTTTTAGATCAGATTGAGCTCTTATGCAACCTGAAAATTTGAGATTAAGAGAGAGAAAAATATGATTTTTCTTCCCATTCTTCAAACTCTTAAATTCCATATCAAATTTCTCTCCATTTGAAGACCACACTTCAATCTAAGACCTGAGATTAGTAGAGAAGACACTTGTGGTAGTCCACTACAGAGATTGAAGAAGGATTTCGTGGTGGATTCAGTCAATTTGAGAGAATCATCAAAGGTATTCACTTGAAACCCTAATATACTAAAACTATGAACATGCATGCTAATTAACTAAAATTGATGTAGGTAGAGTGCTTTGATCCTTAATTGCTTCCGTTTGTTGAATGTCGACTCCATCAATCATGGTTTGGAAAAGAAGATGGCTTTAAATAGAGAGAAAAAAATGTTGGAAACCACCTTTAATTTTGGACATTGGATATTGGTAAAAGAAAATTGAATGGTGGAGATTTAAACTCAACTACCCGTTAGACACAAAAATAATATAATATAATAATATTTTTTTAAATCATTTTCTTTTAAAACCCAACAAAAAGAAAATGTCTACCATGTGTTCAAAACTAGCCGTTAAACACAAATACCAAATAATATTAAATTCATTTTCCTTTTAGAACCAATCCAAAAATAAAAAATCCATCATGTATCACTCCTCCATTACTCTAAGTGGCACCTTTCAATTGTTCCACTTTGATGAAAAATAATATACCACATCATCAGCTCGAGATTTTTTCATTAAATTTGTTTCGGTCATATCATCTTCATTTAAACTCCAATTTGAGTGATTCAAATTGCATTGAAATCGTTGTTCCGAGCTCTTCACAATAGGCACTTCAAAACACTCAAATTGTTAATGAATAAGAGCAATTTTGTTATCATGAAAACATTAATTACTTAATTAACTAAAATTAACTAATTTGAAATTAAGGGCCAGAAAGCCAACACATTATATGGAAAATTCAAGGTTATTTTATGAAACTTGAACAGTATGTAATGGACATACAGTTGGATCATGTTTCAAGTAATAACCTTAAGGGTCTATAGTATATAGATTAAGGTTTGGTGTCTTATCCTAGTAACACTATAAATACAGCCCACTTTGTAATTGTTACAAATGTTGTAAGTGTTACAAATAATTTGATCCAAACCATTTATGTAAAGACATGGGAGTAGGGTATCCTATACAATAAGTTTATATAAGATCAGACCACGAAATACTTAATCTCTCATTGTAACGCCATTAATTGAAGAGATTAATTTTTCATAGGATAATCATGTAACTCGATCTTAATCTTGAATGAATTATGGACTATGTCTATGAGGCTAGTATTTTGATTTGTATGAGTGAGAGTGATGCAAGATGCTAACTCAATAAGCCTACCATTTTGGGGATTCGTCCAAGTGGGGAGCTGGGAACATAGCTACACAAGATGAAATTCACTTTTTTCCGTATTTAAGGTAAGTATAAGAGTAATTCTCTTAAGTGCAACTTTCTTGTCTTAAACAAAGGGTACCCACCCTCTCATTGGCCCGAGAGGGACTTGGTTTATCGTAGGACCATAAACAGATTGTTCATTAGAGGGATTAGTGGTACTTAAGGAGTTAGAGATAATTATAAGGATAAAATGGTAATTTGACCCAGCTGTCATTACGAACTGCTCGTGAAGAATCGACTTATTGTAATGGTTAAAATCATGGATGCAGAAATATTCTATAGTGTGAAGAGTGCAGTTGTGGGTTTTTAGTGAAGTGACCTACTGATGAATATTCGTTAACATAATATTAAAGAGTTTAATTAGTTAATGTCAAATCATTGGAGCTTCTAGTTTGTAGGCTTATTAGGCCCCCTGCTAGCTCACAGTGGGTAAACAAGAACCAAGAGTTTTGAAAGAATTTGAATTGTTCAAATTAAATAAGAGAATAATATTAATTGTATTGATACAATTAACAGAATATATAGATACATTATAGTATAGAATTTTGAATGAGATTCAAAAATTAAATTTTGAAATAATAAGGATATTTATTATTTGAATATGATTCAAATAATTAATATGAATAAAATTCATATTAAAACTGTAGGTTAATAAATATGAATGAGATTCGTATTAAAACTGTAGGTTATGAAAGAGATGAGCATTTGAATATGATTTAAATTTACATTTAACTAAATATGAGATATTTAATTAAAATAGTAATTTATTAATTTGATTAATTATTAAACAAAATTTATTTTAATTAAAATTAAAGTAAGTGGCAGTTATTTTTAACTGATTTTCACTTCAAGTATTAAGAGATGAGGAAGTTTATTCCATCGGTGTTAATTATTGTAGAGAAGTAATTTTCATTCTCTCAAGAACTTTTTCCCTCCCAATTCTCTCAAGAAAATTTGATAAGAAAAGTTCTCTATAAAAATTCTCCTTCACAAAATAATATTCTTTTCTCTTTCAAAAAGTCGATTCTCACAAACCGGTCCTTGCCAAGAGAATAGTGGGAAAGATCTAATGGTGGTATCATCATACTGTTCATGGAAAATGGGTTTGTTGAGGAATTGTAAAGACTTGGAGAACTTTGAAGAACGATTGTTCAAAGGTATGTTTCTTCTTTCCTCTAATTTCATGCTCGACTTATTACATATTAAGGTAAGTTTTTTTCTTTTTTGAATTGTAATTTTAAAACAAAATCAAAACAAAGCAATCAGTCATTGCTGATGTGAGATTCGATCCCTTCACTCGGTGACCTAAACAACTTTAAGAGATCGTTTGGGCAACCAACTTCAACAAATCAATTTCAATAGTAAATATTATTGAAATTTGCACATTTATCGAGTAACTTCATCTTGGCATCATTTTCTACTTTTCACATTTATCAAGAAACTTTATCTTCTATTCTATCTCTACTTTTCATATTTGTGAGTAACTCTATCTTCCCCTCTTAATTTAACTTTCGCAATTATCTAGAAACTTCATCTTACAACTCTATATCCCAAAAATAAATTTACTAACTCCAACATATTAAATCGAAACTTATTAAATCCATCAAGTGGGTCAAACACACCCTAAGTTTTTGTTTAGGGTGCAGAATAGTAAGATAGAGTTAAGTAGAAATAGAGAAAAAGATGAAATTCTTTGATAAATGTAAAAGTAAAAAAAAAAATAAAGTTACTGAATGAATGTGTAAATTTGTATAATATTTACTATTGAAAATGAGTTGTTTATACCAACTTAAGAAGTTACGATGTCAAACGGCCGCTTAAGGTATACAAAATACAAAAAGAATTAAAAAAGAAAAAGAAAAAGATAAAAAGAAAAAATGGAGTGAATCAACAAGAATCCTTGTAAGTAGCGAGTTGGGAAAGTTACATAACTGTAAACGACAATGTCAGATTTTATCTGCAGCTACACACCTAAATAAAACTATACCTACAACTCTATTCAACATTAAAAAGAAAAAAAAAATAATACAAAACGCCGCGTTTTTGCAGATTTCCAATAGGAGATGGACGGTGACCCGCCCATCAACCTTCAAGATTCCGCCACGTGGCCTTATTTCGTGTCGGTCGAGAACTGCCCGGACCCGCGATTCGAGGATCGGGTGGACTGTTGACCCGAATGGGGCCCGGATTCGCTGGTTTTAGCGTACACTGTGATTGCGATCTGAGATGTAATCTCCGCCGTTGGACTGTGATCTTGCGAGATTTCGTCAGCGAATTTTGTTGGCTTTTGGATTCTTCTTTGAAACTTCTCTCTGTCTTACTGATCGCCCTACATCTGTATTTATAATGAAACACGGCTGATTTTTTCTTTTCTTTTCTTTTCTTTTCTTTTCTTTTTCTTTTTTAAATCCAAGCAACAATATAATTTGTTTTTTTTACAAAAATAATATTTAGTATATAATGATTTGATTTATATAATTTTAAATGGATTAAATGTGCAGATAACTTGTTTGTTATGTATATATCTCTGATTATAATAATTAAAAAAATAAAGAATTTGAATCTCCATTCTATAATAGTTTAATAAAAAAAAACTCTCTAAAATTTAGTTTAAAACCTTTTAGTTCTTTTAATTCAATTAAGTTCGATAACTTTTCATCAATGTTGAATATTAAAATTTAAAATTCACTTCATAAGTATTTTTAATTAATTAATAGACATCATTGCTAATGGTTAGAAGTGAGTTTTTAATGAAAATCAATATTTAAATTGTAAATCTACTTCATGATAAATGTAATTAAGCAATTAATCAATTGCAATATGAAAAGTGGGACCTATTTAAATAGGTTCTAGAAAACTAGTTAACAATATTTTGTAAATTATGAATAACGAAAAAAATTATTTGAAACAAAATTCAAATATAAGAAGTAAAATTAAAACATCTTGAAACCTAGGAAATAAAATGAAAATAAACTCAAAACTTAAAAGACTTAAGAACTAAGGCCTTTGCTAGCCATTTGTTTTTTTTTCTTATATAAATTAAGCCTATAAATACTTATTTCACCTCTAAATTTCTTGTTTTTTAACTACCTTTTACCAATGTTTTCAAAAACCAAGTCAAACTTTGAAAAACTAAAAAAAAATAGTTTTTAAGAACTTGTTTTTGTTTTTAAAAATTTGTCTAAAATATATGTATAACATTTTAAAATTGAGGAATCAAATGGAAACTAGACCTATATATATATTTGCAAAGGTATTGTATTAAAGCGTGGGGTGGAGGTATCAAACCTTAAATCTCAAGATTGATAGTACAAGTATTATGTCAGTTGAGCTACGCTCATATTAGCCCAAAAATATATTTTTCCCAAAGAAAAAATATTAGTTTATTATAAATGTAATATTTAAATATCCATAACTTATTTATGTTACAAGAAACCCATAACTTTCGTAGGTTATCCAATCTCATAACCTCTCCCATTAACTTTTACCTTGTAACATACACTTCACCATGCCTTATAAATAGGGTTGTAAGGTGCTTCTGTAGAGGACACCAATTGAGTTCGAAATTAGCTCTCTACTTCTTCTCTTCTACTTTTCTCTCTTGTCTTGCGTTCGTTGTTATATTGTTGTTCATATTCTTCTTATTTCATTACACATTATCAGCATAACTCTACCACTTTCATTTGCAAAAGGTACATTTTTTTTGTTATACTTTTACCATGACAAGTCTTACCAAATTAGAGTTTCTAGCTCTTGATATCAATGGTAATAATTATTTATCACATGCGCTTGATGCTGAAATTCACTTGGATGTCATGAATCTTGGAGAAATGATTAAATAAGAAAATAAGACTTCTAGTCAAGAAAAAGCAAAAACCATGATTTTCCTTCGACGTCTTCTTCATGAGGAACTAAAGATTGAATATCTTACGGTAAAAGATCCATATCTCCTATGGCAAAGTTTAAAAAAAAAGTACGATCATCAAAAAATAGTAATTCTTCCTAAAGCTCGTTATGATTTGATGCACCTAAGGTTGCAAGATTTTAAATCAGTAAGTGATTACAATTCTGTATTATTTAAAATTAGTTCAAAATTGTTGTTATACGGAGAAAAAATTACTGATGAAGATATGTTAGAGAAGACATTTTCAACATTTCATGTCTCGAATATGCTCCTACAACAGAAATATCGAGAAAGATGTTTTAAAAAGTATTCTGAACTTATATAATGTATTCTCGTGGCTAAATAAAACAATGAGCTATTAATGAAAAACCATGAATCTCAACTAACTAGAGCAATACCATTCCCTAAAGAGAATGCTATAATTTTAAATAATCATGGACGAGGTTGAGGTCGAGGTCATGACCGAGGTAGAGGAATAAATAATTATTCTTTTCGTGGAAATAATCATTCATATTTCAAAGAATCCATAAATACTAATGATCATAGAGTAAAAGCTCCACAAATAAAAGCTCTAGAAGTATTGAAAATCAATGCTTTCAATGTGGTATGAAAGGGCATTGGTCTCGCACCTGTCGTACGTCCAAACATTTAGTTGATCTCTATTAAGCTTCATTGAAGGAGAAAAGGAAAAATGTGGAAGCGAACTTTTCATATCAAAATGATGTATTTGACCATTCAAACATGACACATTTGTATATTACTGACTTCTTTGAATCTCCTGAAGAGAAAATTGATGACATTCAAATAGTACCAAATACTTCATTTTAATTTTGATAATTTCCAAAACTAACATTAACTTATGTTTTAGTTTTTTTTTTTTTTTTTTTTTTTTTTTTTTTTTTTTTTTTTTTTTGCATTTACAAGTTAATTTTGATTTGAGACTTATTGTGACCATTTTTTTAATTAAGAATCATGGACATTTCTCATATTTTTGCTGACTCAAGATGAAAAATGAAGACTTATGCTTGCCAGATAGTGTAACTATGCAAACAAATATTGAAATATATATATATATATATATAATATATATATATTAACAATGCTTGAAGCAAATGTCAATACAATATCAGGTTCTTTAAATTTGAATGAAGGTTTTGGAAAAGCAAACCTTATTTTGCCTAGAGGAACGAAATTCACAATCTTGTTCTCTAGTAAGTAAAAAAAAAATCTATTGAGTTTCAAAGATATACGTGAAAATGGTTATCGTGTTGAAACCAACAATAAAAATAATATAGAATATCTCTATATTACATCTATTGTTTCATATGGAATGTATATTGGAAACATTGCCTGTTTTTTCTTCTGGATTATATTATACTCATATACGAGTAATTGAAACATATGCAACCATGAACCCAAAATTCATGAATCTAGATATTTCAATGTTTGACATGATCGATTGGGTCATCTTGGGTCAATAATGATGAAAAGAATTATTGAAAATTCTCATGGACATCCATTAAAGAACCAGAAGATTCTTCAATCTAATAAATTATCATGAGTTGCTTGCTCTCAAGGAAAATTGATTATTAGACCATCACCAACTAAAGTGGGAATTGAGTCACCAACATTTTAAGAACGGATTCATGGTGACATATGTGAACTTATTAATCCACCAAGTAGGCCATTTAGATACTTCATGGTTTTAATTGACGTAGTAGATGGTCACATGTGTATTTATTATCAAATCAAAACCTTTCATTTGCAAGATTACTTGCTCAAATAATCAAATTAAGAGCATAGTTTCCTGATTATACAATAAAAAATATTCGACGTGATAATGTTGGTGAATTTACATCCTAAACATTTAATAATAACGACCAATTCTCTACCCAACAATGAATACAGAAAGTTCCACTTGGTGGTGTCGATAGCTTTAAAAAAGAGTTATATTTCCTAGCTTAATCCGGGCTCGTTAATGAATTTTATGTGTTTATTGTGTTATTTTGTAGGTACCGAGTAATCAAGAGGTAGAATTAACCATTTCGTGAAGAACGTGGTTAATTTGGAACAAATTGAAGTTGATTTGAGCATCTGGGCTTCAAAAGAGTTAAAAAAACTAAAATGTCCCTGCTCCAGCGTCGCAATACTCGTCCTATAGGAAGTCCCAACGCTCGCCTGATGCTGAAAGGCTTTAGCCTGATGTGCAAGAGTGTGTTGCAATGCTAGTCCCAGCATTGCAACACTCTGCATTTGGCACAACGCTAGCGTTACAACGTTTCCCTAACGCTCGAGGCTTTTTTGCTAAGCGTTGCAATGTTCTTCCTAGCATTGTGACATTGCAATTTTGTCTATAAATATCTACCTTCGTCTTTAGGTCAAAATATACTAACTTTTGGGGGCAGAACTAATGAGACCGAAGTTAATCTTCTTCTTCTTCCTTTCCCTTCAGAATTTAGTGTTTTTAGGTTAGTTTTTCTTTTTATTTTTGAGTTGTAATTGATGGGTCAGACGTATATCTCGAATTTTGTCTATGAATTAAGAGGTAACTTCGAGCAAGAGCCCTATGTTTATTTTCTTGAAGGATTTCTAATTAATTTAACTAAATTATTATAAACTCTTTGGAATGATTTGATTGAATTTTAATAGGGGTTTTCTGAATTGATTTGGCAAATTGGTTTATTAGAATTCTTGTTTGCAAAATCGTCATAGCCTATGCATATATTGATTGATTTAGTTGTGCATATTAGGATCACATTTGTAAAGTCTAGACTTTTTTCTAACCAAACACATGTGTACCCTAATATAATCTTCTCCAAATAAATCATGCTATAAGATATGACTTTTTCGGCTTGTAGTAAGTCTCAACAATTGAACCGTTTCATAATGCAATTCAATTTTAACGTGTATGTCGCTAAGAAGAAAGAGTTGTAAATTGGATTAGGGCTGATTTAGTGTAATTAATTGGTGCCTAAAGAAAGAAATTGCATAGGAAACTCTCCATTACTCTTGAAATTAGATAGACTCCTATTCTAGATTTCATTTACCCTTTTATTTTAGTTTCACACGTTTTATCTCTTCCACAAAAAATCCCTCATTTACTGCTCTACTTAGAAAATTAACTTAACGAAACAAATCGCGCTTCCCTGTGGATCGACTCGGACTTACCACTATTGCTCTGTCTTTGTAGTATAGGAGTAGTTCGATTATACAAATTTTCTTTTGATCATTAGGCTTTTGGAATTAAATGACACTCTAAAATCCATGGTGTCCTCGTCAAAGTGTTCGTGATCGAATCAAAAAGGATTTTCGCGAAGAAATTGTTCTTCAAGATAAACAAATTTCTTCCCTAATCTCTTATGTTTTAGCATGTTGTAAATTTCCTATTTGATACATAGTTTTTATACTGTAATTTTTGTTCTATAAAAATGAAATTGGGACGATCTCGCTCCTGTAGTGGACCTCATGGTTTCTTCAATTATCATCAGGCGACGTTCTTAGTCCCATTTTTAATTTTTCAGTATTAAAATTCAGTTTCTTGGTGGACTGCATTTTGTATTTCTTGATTTATGTTGATGAATATGTATAGAATGTATGGTTTGCAATTGTTGATAATTTCGGGATTGGTCTTTAGATTTCATGCTTTAATTTTACATATTTGGTTTGTAAGAGCCCTTTGTTTTGGCCATTAATTACAATCGGGTCTATATTATTAAAGTCTTGAATCGTTCATGCTAATTTTAGAGATTTTTTTTTTTGGAGAAAACGAGGACCAAATTAGAGCAGAAACGATGAAGATCACTTTTGTCCAGTAGGCGACTGTATAGGACAGTCAATGTCATGCCCTAACATTGCAACGCTGCGATGAGACGGATGGAAAATATTTTGCGTAGGTTTTGAAGTCCACACATTCTCATTGATTCTCAACCCTTCAGAGAATACCAAGGTTTCCAGTGGTGGTGTCTAAATTTTGGGTTTTGAAGTTGTATTCTTTTGGTTCAAAGAGTTCGTGGAAGATCGTCCAAATCGTGATTGGAGAGGACTTTATGAAGTTTTTTGACTTCAAGGGTAAGTAATTCAAACCCTTATTTTCTTCTATGTTTTTCTGTAAAGCATGCTATAAATTAGATGCATATCAATCGTTTTCGAATTTTGAATTTAACGTTTCCATATAAAAATAAAATTGGACCACAATCTGCTTTTGTGTGGGTGTTTATACATCCTTTAATTGGTATAAGAGCCAGATCATTTTGAGTCTCAATTTTATTTTTTATGAATTAAATTGAGATTTACTGGTGGGATTTTAGTGTTTCTGCATTTATGTTTGATGAACGTGGAGAATCGCAATTTTGGATGTTTTCGGGATTGGTCTGTCTAGTTTTCTGCTGTTATTTTACAATGCAGTGTGTAAGGGCCCATTTTTTGGGGCATAATTTTCTATAGAGTCTGTAATTCTTAAAGTCCGAATCGTTCGTGGAAGTTTCTAGCAAAGATCTAGAGGTTTCGGGGGCAGAATCGAAGGAAATCGGAGCAAAAATGCACTGTAAAGAAGGCATTTTGTACAACAGCGTTGTGGTTCTATACCCTAACGTCGTGACTGTCTGACGTGAGGCAAACGAAAAAATTTTTCGTAGCCTCACGATGCTAGAGTACAGCGTCGTGATACTTCGATGCGTATTGACGCAAAGTAGATTGGCTTGGCAAGCAGTTCGTAGTCCATGCGATTTGAACCGACGCTTCGTCTCTTCCAACGGTCTAGCAACAGTTTTTCTCCTTTTTTAATTATTACTTATAACAATAAATTTTTTTAGTTAATCGAACTATTATAATAGTTATATTAATTTAATTAATAGTTAGGAGGTCAATCCTAGTTCAAAATATTGATGTTTTAATTATGCATTGGATGTATGGTTGTGTATATATATATATATATATATATATATATATATATGTTTATGTTTATGTCATAGGTTATATAGAGAAAATCCCACCATAGTTTATGCATTAAGTTATGCATCATTTTAATATAAATGCTATATTATAAGCTTGCATGATTTTTATTGAACATGCTCATGCATCATATAATACAATAGTTATAATATATATTTGAATGCATAAATAACATCCATGCATCATGTGTATTATAAATGTTATAATATATAGTTTCTTATGTATGGATGTATATTGTTTTTTTTTAATTATTACTGTAGTATATAATTATTATGTATGGTATGTAATGAAAAATGGGATTGCATATTGTATGACACCACTTTAGGTTAATTATAAATGTTATAATTTTTTAAAGTATGTCATTAGATGCAATCTTAGGTTTTAGCTTGTTTCATTTTACTTTATAATACTTATAATTTAAATGAAATTCGAAATTAAAATATATAATAAAGAGTTGCATGCTAACATAGGTTTCAAATTATTTTTTAAATAGTTCAAAATTTGATTCACTTTAGACCTATGATCACAAAATTTCTAATAAGCTTAAATAGGTTTAATATTTTAATCAATTAAATAGGATTAAATTGGTTTGTCATAAAAGATGAAATTTGTAACAAATGTATCTATAAGGAACCTTTGTCTAAGGGCAACTCTGTCGGTTGAGATATTTAAGTTGATGAAAACAGAACACTTTTACATTGAAACTAACCTGTAAGGTGAATTAGATAGATTTGTTACAAGCATGAAAGGTTGATTAAAATTTGTTAAAATGTTTAATGAACAATAATCAACTTTATTTAACTATCCAAAGTAAATGTTACATTGACTATTGTTAAGGAACACTTAGTAAAAATAATTAGCTGTATTTTTCTAAGTTAATTAACCCTAGGTAAAACACTTAGTGGGAGAAATTTAGAGTATATGATACTTCATTTATCCTATCACGTTTCTCCCTAAAAGTTCACACTATGAGACCTATACTCGGTCTTGAGCCTCTTTGCTTATGTCCCCCTATGGGTGGTATTTGTATGGGTTAATAACAAGGTGAATGGAGAGAGTGTTTACAATCAGTGGGAGGGGGACGTGTGTCAACACATCCCACGGCCTCTCTCATTAGTTTTTAGTAAATTTTCATTCTCGACTTTGAGACACCTTTGCTTGTGTCCCCTACGGATTGCATTTGCATGACGTTTTACTCAAACTCCAAAAATGGATAGGATTGCATTAGTTTTTTCCTCAATCATATTTTTTCCTACGATTGGCTCATTGGGGCGGAACTCTAGAATCTAAAATGAGGGGTTACACTTACAAAAAAAAAATTAAGTTAACCATTTCTGGATCCAACAATGGTGACTAATAATTATAGGAATAAGAGTAAGAGTTGTTATTGGTGTAATTATTGGTTGAGATAATCTCAATTCAATGAAGTGGCAATTTATGTCCCTGCAACGGCTTTTACCCTATCCCACTGAAACATCATTGCAAAATAGATGTCATATAGGGTGCATTAATTTATTTTTCTAAATTGATTGGTTGTTTAAACTAAGTAATGCATTTATAACTAATAGTAAATTGTACATTTTTGGCAATTTTAAATATGACAACAACTGCATTAAATTTGCTTGCCACTGATAAACTTAATGATGATAACTACGCTACATGGAAAAATATTATCAATACAGTGCTTATCATCGATGACTGCATCCTCATTGAGGAGTGTCATCAAGTCCTACCTGTTAATGTCGCCCAAAAAGTTCGAAAGGCATATAAACGATGGGTCAAGGCGAATGAAAATGCCTGAGCGTATAACTTGGCAAGCTTATATGAAGTTTTAGCCAAGAAACATGGCTCATGCTCACTGCCTATGAGATTATGGAGTCCCTGAGGGAAATGTTTGGACAACCGTTCACTCAGCTCAGGCCTGACGCTATCAAATACATTTTTAATGCCTATATGTAAGAAGGGGCCTTTGTTTGAGAATACGTTCTAAACATGATGGTCCACTTGAACGTGTCGGAGATGAATGAGTCTGTCATTGATGAATCCAGTTAGGTTAGCTTCATCCCTAGAAACTTTATCTGAAAGTTTCCTACAGCTTCGTAGTAATGTTGTTATAAACAGGATTGACAACAACTAACCACTCTGCTCAATGAACTATAGACTTATCAACTTGATGAAAGTTAAGGAACAGAAGTGTCAGATAAATATTACCTTGTCCTCCAAGAAGTTCTTCATAGGTTTGACTCTAGAACCAAGCCTGTACCCTCTTCTTCCGGCACCAAAAAATGGAAGAAGAAACAGGGAGACTAGGGGAAGTCTAACCCATCTGCTGCCCAAATGGCAAGAAATCCAAGGCTGCAAGGGGAATCTATTTCTATTACAACCAAGAGAGACATTGGAGGAACTATCCCAAATACTTGACAAAAAAGAAGAAGGTCAAGCAAGGTAATATGATTTACTCGTGTTGAAAACATTTTTAATGGAGAATGATGATTTAGCCTGGCTAATTGATTCAAGCACTACTAACTACGTTTGTTCTTCATTTTAGGGTATTAGTTTCGGACGACAGCTGGAGACTAGTGAGATAACGATGCGTGTTGGAATTGGGCACGCTATCTCAGCTAAGACAGTGGGAGGACTTCGTTTATGTTTACAGAAATCATTTCTTTTATTGAACAATGTTTATGTTGTTTCTAGTTTGAAAAGGAACTTAATTTCTGTAAAATGCTTAATATAACAAAATTATTTGTTAAATTTTAATGTAAAAAAAGTATTTATTTACAAGAATGGTATACATATCTGTTCTACATATCTCGAAGATAACCTTTATGTGCTAAGTTCGTTAACAACAAGGGCCCTCCTAAATACTGAATTGTTTAAACCTGAGGTAACTCAGAATAAAAGACACAAAATTTCTCCTAAAGAAAATGATGAACTTTGGAACCTAAGTTTTAGACCACATAAATCTCAATAGAATTGAGAAATTAGCCAAGAATGGACTTCTAAGTAAATTAGAAGAAAATTATCTACCTGTATGTAAGTCATGCCTTAAAGGTAAGATGACTAAGAGACCTTTTACTGGAAAAGGTCACGAGCCAAAGAGCCCTTAGAACTTGTACATTCAGACCTCTTTCGTTCTATGAATGTTAAGGCAAAAGGAGGGTTTGAATATTTCATCACCTTCATGATCATTATTCAAGATATGAGTATGTTTACTTAATGCAACATAATTCTGAAGCCGTTGAAAAGTTCAAAGAGTATAAGGCTGAAGTTGAAAGTGCATTAAGTAAAACAATTAAAACACTTCGATCTTATCAAGGTGAAGAGGATATGGAACTAAAATTCCAAGACTATTTGATAGAACATAGAATTGTATCCCAACTCTCAGTATCTGGTATACCTCAGCAGAATGGTGTATCAGAAAGGAGAAATCAAACCTTGTTGGACATGGTTCTGTCTATGATGAGTTATACTTCTTTACCTGACTCATTTTAGGCTTATGCACTATAGACTGCAACCTATATTTTGAATTGTATTCCATTCAAGAGTGTTTTTGGAATACCTTTGGTGTTATGGAATAGCCGTAAAGGTAGTTACACACCATTTCAAGACCTAAGGTTGCCCAGCACACGTGTTTGAAGCTAATCCTAAGAAATTGGAACCTCGTCGAAAATTGTGTCTATTTGTAAGCTACCCCAAAGGAATGAGAGGTGGTTACTTCTATGATCCTAAACATAATAAAGTGTTTGTGTGGACAAACACTACATTTTTAGAAGAGGACCACATTACGGAGCATAAACCATGCAGTAAGATAGTATCGAATGAACTTTTTAGCGAAAGTACTGAATCTTCAACAAGAGTTGTTGAAGTTGGTTCATCTAGTAGGTACATTCACCTCAACAGTTAAAGGATCCTCGATGTAATGGGAAGGTTGCGAACCCAACTATTCGTTATATGGATTTAAGAGAAACTCTAGCTATTATATCCGATGGCGGTATTGAGGATTCATTGTCCTATAAGAAGGGAATAGAGGATGTAGACAAAGAAGAATATATCAAATATAAGGATTTTGAAATGAAGTCCATGTATTTCAATTCGGTTTGGGATCTTGTAGACCAACCCGATGGGGTAAAACCTATCGGTTGCAAATGAATCTACAAGAGAAAATGGGGTGTTAATGTTAAGGTGCAAACCTTCCAGGCTAGACTTATGGCAAAGGGTTATACCCAAGTTAAGAGAGTAGACTATGATAAGACTTTTGATAGAATGTATAAGTAAGCATGAAAGCAATTAGAATCAATAAGCTCTCTAATTACATTTAATTTGAGTTCTAAAGCATGCAAAAACATATTTTACAGAAGATGGTTTCAAAACCAACATACCTTTAAAGAATTCCTCCAATCCAAGTCGCTCTTCACGAAATTTCAGTTCCAAACCTACAGTGAACCACCAAGAGATTTCCTCTACTAATCTCAGCCTAGAATTTGAGTGGTGGAACTCAAGATTGAAATGGATTGTAAAGGGAATTTATAAGAGTTTGAGAGAGAGAGAAGATTTTTTCTGTATAAAACTTCTTTCAGCATTCCAATCCCTTCAAATCTGAGAAATTTTGAGTTTTTATCAAAACCTTTTATGCAAGCACTCCCAAAACTCAGACTTTGACACTTCAATTTGAAGTGATAAGTGGCCTAGGTGTTTTAATTTGGTATTAAAAAGTGTAATTCCATTAAAATTTCCAAAAAATGGAAATTTCCACTAAACCAAATCAAATTATCACATTCATATAATTAATATTTGAATCATATTCAAATATTTATTTCCTCTCACTAAAGCTATAATGTACCAAATACATTATAGTAATTATATCACATATAATTGAAATAACTTTATTATAAATATATAATTAAATCCTTTTATTAATTTGAACAATTCAAATTAATTCAAAAACTGATTCTCATTTAATCCTATTGAGCTACCAAGGGGACCTCTTGGATCTGTAGTTTGAAATTCCAACGATACATGAATAATTAATCAAACTCTTTAATTAAATTATTCACCATCCATTAACTGTCGGGCACTCCATTAAAAACCGATAGCTGCACTCTTCGTACTACAGATATATTTCTGTGTCCATTGGATATAACCAATCAACAGTGTGATGACCCTTCACAAATTGCTCGTAAGTACAGTTGGGCCAAAATTACTGTTTTGCCCCTGTAGTTACGTCTAACTCCTTAAGTACTACTGATCCCTCTAATGAACAATAGATCATTCCAACTATGACTAAGCCTCTCTCGATCTAGGAGAGGGTGTGACACCACATTGTTCAAGCCTCGAAATCAGCCCTTAAAGAAGCAATTTATCTACTTACCCCAACCTCGGAGAAGGAGTGAATTCCTTCTTGTGTAACTGTGTTCCCAACTCTCCAATCAGACGAATCCCTAAAATGGTAGGCTTATTGAGTCGGCGATCTAACCACTCTCATGCATACAAATCAAAGGACCGCCCTAATAGGAAGGAGTTCACAACTCACTCAGGATTCAAGTCATGTTACCTATAGTCATCCTGGTGAAATTTAAGTCTCTATTATGAACGGTGTTATATAATTAAACTAAACATTTCCTGGTCCAGTTTTATACAAACTTCTTTATATAGAATATCCTCGCTCACATGTCCATAAATGAACGATCATGATTAAATCATTTGTAGCACTTTACAATAATTGCAACACCTACAAAGTGTGCCACACTCATAGTGTCACTAGGATAAGGTACCCAGCCTTATCCATCTACTACAGACCATTTAGGTTATCATTTAAACATGATCCACCCGTATGTCTCTACATACATGTTTAAGTTAGAAGATATCCTTGGATGTTAGTTTATTGGTTTGTGGTTAATGCAACTAAAATATGGAATAAAATATCATATATTTTATAAAATACACAATGAGTTTTGAAAAAACATTTACAAACTATAAGACTTTATGAGATTTAAAGTATAAACCCCAACAATAACAACAACAGATGATAGACGACCAGATGAATCAAAACTTGGCTCAACAACCAGCAAATGTTTCTCTGAATCTAATCCTAATGGTGAACAATAGCAGATGTCTAATGCATGAGTATGCATCATCAATACTTTTGACTTTTCACCAGGGATCATCTACCCAATGCCTGATGGGACGAGGTTCAAAATGAAATAAGTTATACTCCAAATGTTGCAGACAGCAGGGCAATTTAGAGGTACCCACAGCAAGGATCCCCATGCCCATATGAAACGCTTCTTAGAAACCTGCAACTTATTTGTGATTCCTAGAATCACGCTAAAAGCTATTATACTATCTTTTTTCCCTTACTCACTTCATGATGATGCCAAACAATGGGTAAGCTCTTTAGAGCCAGGTGAGATAACAACATGGGATAAGTTGGTGGAGAAATTCATGAAGAAATATTTTCCTCCCACTATCAATGCAAGAAGGTGTCAGGAGATCATGAATTTTGAACTAAAAAAGTTTATAACACTTAGCGTTGCATGGGAGAGTGGGAGAGACTTAAATGGTTGGTCAAAAATTATCCTAATCATGGACTACCTCTGACTGTACAAATGGAAACTTTCTATGAAGGATTAAACAGACCTTCCCAAATGGCAGCAGATCAGTCGCCGAAGGCAGGATTATGGATAAATCCTATAATGAAGCCAAGAAAATTTTAGATCGGATTGCCAAGCATAACATGGAATGGGTTGCTGATGCCTGCAACTCCAGAATAGATAGTAGGAGGCGTTCTTAGAGTTCTATTGACACCAACGCAGTAGTCACTCTGTCAGTACAAGTATCTGCGATGACTGACATGTTGAAAATCTAACGATGAGTAATTCAGCACAAATGTAGAGTATGCAGTAGATAGACGCCTTCACACAACCCATGGCCAGTTGCGTGGGTTTTGGAGAGCCACACTGCTATAACGAATGCCTACAGAATCCGCAGTCAATTTGCTTCATAAAGAATAACCCTTTTTCAAACAATTATAACCCTGGATGAAAAAACCATCCTAATTTTTCTTGGGGAAGTCACCAGCAAATTCAACATCATCCTGGAATGCATCAGCCGCATAGGCAGGGGTCACCGCTTGGATTCCAGCCTACGCAGCAACACCTTATTATCAAACCTTTAACAGAGATGGTAATGCGTCATTCGTGTAGTTATTACAATTGTTGTAAAGTGCTCCAAATGATCTGATCCTAATAATTCATGTAAAGACATGTGAGTAGAGGTGTTTTATACAAAGAGTTTGTATAAAATCAGACCACGAAATGAATAGTTTCTCTATATAATACCGTTGATAGAAGAGACTTACATTTTACCAAGATGACTGATAACGGGCAGAAATGCACGTTATTACAATGCTAAGTTATTAAACAATGAAGGTTTGTGTTGATAAAATATGTTAGATTGCGTCTAAAAAGCATTAAGTTTATAACATTGCGGTCGCATGCGTCCATCGAATAGAAACAATTAATTTTTGTATTTTTATGCAGAATATGCGTTGACGCAAGGCGAAAACGCGATCATAAGAAATCAATGGTCGAGCGCAGCATTACCGCAAGGCTTTACGGTAATTTGTGCTCGCAAACATCTGCTCAAGAAGGATTGCCGCATAGATTCGTCGCAACTTGGTGGGCACATCTGGTGAAAGGCATAATTAATCACGATGGGACAGAAAGTTGATGACGGTTAAATCTGAATTAAGTTGACAAGCCGCTAACGATCTGTCTCTTATACACATCTAGATGTGTATAAGAGACAGGCATAGAGCCGGCGCAACTTGGTGGGCGCATCTGGGTGAAAGGCATAATTAATCACGATGGGACAGAAAGTTGATGACGGTTAAATCTGAATTAAGTTGACAAGCCGCTAACGATAACAACTACATCCAGCTTTTCGGTGACAAATATTCGGCGCATCAGTCAGAGAATTAAAGCCATCCCATCCATGTAATCATAAGAGAGAAGTCGTCTTTCATCCCGAAGGCTCTATAAATACCGAAGGCATCCTTCAGAAAAGGGGTTCACAAGTTCACAAGTTTTAACAAGTTTACCAGTTCACCAGTTTTAACCTTGTTCATAGTTTTCCTTTTTGTTTTAAGGCGGAGCAAGAGAAGAGCCGAGACGCTGGAAGATCACTCAGGACAACTCGAGAGAGAACCCGGAGGCGTAAAAGCAGAGAGCGGGCCGACTCTCGCGAGAGCGAGACTATCTTTTGAACACGAGTAGAAAGACAGTGTAAAAGCCCGGGAAGCAAGAGATTGCTACCAGGCTCTTTATTCTCTTCTTGCATAGTTATTTTGTACTCCAACTTTATATTTATACAATGGAAGTTCATATTCTACATTTGTTCACTCTCTTAGCACACATGAGTAGCTAAACTAATCAAATTGGTTGAGAAGAACTAAGCTAACATGACCTAGGATCTTCATCACATGCGATTATCTTGTTTTATGTTGTGCCCAACACCCCTTTAGAGCTACTCGAGAGAGAGTCTAAAGAAAGAACCTAAAGACTTGAGAGAGCTAGGTTAGAATCTAAACTCGAGAGAGTGAGATTAGATTGACATAAGCAAGAGATGGGGACTTAGAGATAAGCTCTGTTTGTCAACCTGCATCGCATGCACCCTAGAGATAGGTATGATATTATGTGGTCGCATTATTTGTGTGTGTGTCATTTTGTCATTGCATAAATAAGAATAGAGGCTTATGTGTAGGTCCTATAGACTTATCGCATGCGTTCTAGCATTAAAAGCTGTAGCATTCGCATCGAGAGGTGGTTTACTATTGTATGTGTGTTGCATGATGGCATAGCATGAACGCATCCTCGAAAGTGTTAGCCGAAACTATTCTCAACTCGTTCATTGCATACTCATTGCATCTTCCATTTTATCAACTCTTTTCGAATCTCTGCCGCATTTGTTTATTTTTATTACTGCAAACAACACTCCCAACAACTATTGATTTATTTGGTTACCGCAAAGGTTTCTGAAAATTATCACTGCATACCGTTTTCCCAAGTCCCTGAGTTCGACCCTGGACTTACCAGGAAACTCAGTGGGGTTTACACTTAGATTCCACTGAAAAAACTTGAGTGCTTAACGCAATTCCATTATCGCATTCCATCCGTAATTCCACATCATAAAATAACGCATCAATGACCATAGGTGACTTGACCTGAATCTTGAGTGAGTTGTGAATTCTTGCCTATGAAGGCGGTCCTTTCATTTTCATAGGTGAAAGTGGCCAGTATCGCCAACTCAATATGCCTTCTATTTTAGGGATTCGTTTGATTAAGGAGTTGGAATCGCAGCTTCACAAGAAGGAATTCATCCTTCTCTATTGTTAAGGAAAGTAGAGAAATTGTTCCCTTAAGGGCTGATTTCGAGCCTTGAACAATATGGCAACATACCCTCTCCTGGTCCGAGAGGGATTTGGTCACATTTGGACTATGACTTATTGTTCATTAGAGGGATCAGTGGTACTTAAGAAGCTAGATGTAACTATAGGGGCAAAATAGTAATTTTAGTCTAGTTGTACTTACAAACAATTTGTGAAAGGTCAACACACCTTTGATTGGTTATATCTAATGGACATAGAAATATATTTGTAATGCAAAAAGTGCAATTCTCGATCTTTAGTGGAGTGACCAATAGTTAATGGAAGTTGGTTAATTTAATTAAAGAGTTTAATTAATTAACAAAAGTACCATTAGAGCTTCAATTTATAGGTCCATAAGATTCCCTCGGTACTTCAACTGAAATGAGAATTGAATTAATTTTGGATTAATTTGAACTGTTCAAATTAATTGAGGGAATTAATTATATATGATATAATTAATTAATTATATGTGATATATTTAATATTGTGAAACCCGGATTCCTATTTTCCCTACTTAAGCAGGTAATTAAAGGAATTAACTAAGTGAAAGTTAAATCCTATGTTGAAGAGAAGGAAATTTCTACGTGTTGAATAGATTTTCCTTGAGTAGCTTTGATATAAGTCTTTAGTAGTGAAATTTGGCTAAGGATAAAATCAAAAGGAACCATGCGTTTGGTGTTAATGCATAAGATGAGGCTAAGTGTAGTATGAAGCAAAGGCAACCATGCGTTTGTGAGGTTGGACGCATGTTGGTCGAGGCATTGGCAAGAGGCGTTGGCATGCCCAAGTTGCTCGTAATTGAGGTTGCATGAGCAAGAGCGGAGAAAGTGAGATGTTGAGCGCAAGGCGCTAGGCAGACGATCGTATAGCTTTGGGCAGCGCTGAGTGATGTGCTAGGCGATCGTGCAACTACGCATGACATTAAGCGATGTGAAGAGATGCGCTACACGATCGAGCTATACGATAGGCGTTAAGCACTACATGATTAGTGTAAGCACTATACGATAAGCAAGGAAGTTAAACGATAGCGCTAGGTGATAACACTATACGATAACGTTAAACGTTGAACAGGTGCTAGACGAGAAGCTGAGCGCTAGACGATGCGTGGGCATTGGACTACACGATGGCGCTACACGATAGGAAGAATGCTAAATGATGGTCATTGCACGATAGACGCAGACACTGGGCGATGACGCTACATGATGAGCAGATGCGTTAGACGAAAGGGAAATAACGCTACACGATGGAGCTAAACGATAGGCGTGGCAGCTAAGCGATAGGTGATGCGCGAGATCATTGAGAGCAAGATGTTTACTAAACGATTAAGCTACACGATGGATGCAAAAACTAAATGATTACAGCGAGGGATTCATTAAACAATAGAGCTAAGCGATGATGTGCAAAAGTTGCACGATGGACTAAGCGATGGAGCGGTGCTGAGGCTTGCGTTACGCAAGTCTGATGAGCTCACTCGGACATATGACTATACCGAGAGAAGTTAGTAAGAGCTGGACGAATGATGTTTCATGCAAAGGAAGTCTTATGCATGAGGAAGACAACTCAAGTAGGTGTGCGGCATAAGAGTAGGTGAATGGAAAAGGAAGTAGGTGGTGGAAAAACATGGTGTAAACACTTCAAGAGTAGGAGGTGTCTTGCATTGGAAGCCTTAAGAGATGAGAAGTATCATTTCCTTTAGCCTATAAAGACCACCACAGAATGACTCTTCAATTTATAAGCCAAAGAGCGTAAGGAAGACTGTTAGAAAGTATATTCGAAGGAGGCCATGCGTTGATCATGAAGGGCATGTGTCGATCATGAAGTTCCAAGAGGAGGAGATGCTATCAGACAGTGAATTCTGGAAGTAGCATCATCTTGGGATGAGAATTTTTCCCAAAATAATAGTGCGTTTTGAGTGATTCCAAAGCCACCTAAAATCTTTAAAAGCCTAGTTTTCAGGGTAGGGCTGCTGGAGAAGAAGCTCTAAGGAATTGGGCTAGAGAGTGAGGAAAAGACAGAAGGGTCTAGCTGTTGGGTAAGCTTGAGCCAGTCTTGATGTTTTAATGATTTTGTCCAAACCACAAAAATTTCTAAGCTAAGATTTTAAGGTAATATTCTTGAGGCATTATAGAGAATATTTTTAGAAGGATATATCTCGAGATAAGGCTTAGAACTATGAGTAATCTGAGCTTTAATTTGAATATGGATCTTAGAGTTCAAAAGGGAGCCCAAGGTGATCAAGGAACTTCTAGAAAGGAAGATTCCTACTTTACTAAGGTGAGTGGTATTTCCTTTAATTCTTAAGCATATCTTTTAGAGTAAATTGTATATGCTTATTTTATGAATAAGTAAATAGCATGAAAACGAGAATATATGATCGAGATGGTCAAAGTGTCAATAGACCTAGTTCCTTAGACCGGAAGTGGAACTTCATGGGATGGTCAGAGGACCAAGAGGTCTAGATCCTAGGCCTATAGGAGGAACCTCTTATGGGATGGTCAAAGGGCCGACGGGCCTAGCTTCTGAGCCCATGAGCGGGGAGCTATGTGCACCTAGGGAGCAAAGGGAACACAAAAGAGTAAGCGTTTATGATTAGAAATAGTTAATTATCTACCGTGCGTGTAGATGGAAGTTGAAACCAGACTCATTAAAGTTGAGGTTTGAGTATTAACCTTGTATATATGATATAATTATTATTTATGAGTTGAAATAGACTCTAGAAATTGCTTACCACTCACTGAGCTTTGTGAAACTCATTTTGTTATTTCATGTTTTTCTTTCCAAGTAGCGAAAGAAGAGGAGTTCCAGAGTGCTACTAAGGTCAAGGTCTGCCACAAGCCACAGTCACACTTCCGGGGTTTTAAGAGTTGTTGTAAACTTTATAGTTAAGTCTTGGAGTTGTATAAACATTACATTGTTATAATAAAATGGGCACATTCAATCAGTTGTTGTTATCTCATTGACTTAAAATTTACTGAGAGTAAAGAGGTCCAGATGGGTAGTAGATATCACAAAAGAGTGGTATCTGTTCCTCGGGCTCAAGAGGCGGGCTCGGGGCGGGGTGTGACAAATATAATATATTTGATACATTATATAATATAAATTTTTATTTGAGATGAAATAAATATTTCAATGTGATTCGAATATTAATTATATGAATGTGACTCATACAAGTACTATAGGCTAAATTTAATAAGAATTTGATTCATATTAAATACTATAGGTTACATAAGAGAATATCAAACTATAGGTTATATTGTATATGATATAATATAAATTACAGGTTATATGTTATATTAGATATAACATATAGTATAATATATGTTATATATAGTAAATTAGTTTTTATATATTATTTAAATTTAAAATTTTGTCTTTAATTTTAATTTTTGAATTAATTAAAGGGAGAGGGTTTCTCCTTATTTCTCTCATTAATTGGATACATAGGAAGTTTTTTTTTTTTTTTTTTCTGGAGATATTCATTGATCTTTCCTACATTCAATGCAGAACTGGGTTTGGCTCCCAAGTGAGCTCTTTGAAAAATGTCTCCTCTCAGACAATTTTTTCTCTAAAAAAAATACTTTCCCTCTCTGCCAAAATTATACGAAGCCCACACACTCTCTCATGGATTCTCAACTCTTGAGAGAATACCAAGGTTTCCAGTTGTGATGTCCAAATTTTGGGTTTTGATGTTTCTGTGTTCTTTTGGTTCGAAAAGTTCGTGGAAGATCGCTGAGATCGTGACCGTAGAGGACATCATGAAGTTTTGTGACTTCAAGGGTAAGTAATTCAAAACCCTTATTTTCTTCTACGTTTTTCTTTAAAACATGCTGTAATTTACATACATATCAATCATTTTCGAATTTTGAATTTAACGTTTCTATATAAAAATTAAATTAGGTCACAATCTGCTTCTGTGTGGGTGTTCACACATCCTTTAGTAGGGTGTTCATCTGAGTAGGGGGAAAAGATAGTATCACACCCCGTCCCAGACTACCCTCTGAGCCTGAGAAAGGGCATGACTGCAACAGTTATCAACCCTTTTGTTGACACTTACCGCCTAACAACTTTTGCAGAAATAACTCAGATACTAATGAGAAAATTCATATACAACGGACTGATTAAGTAGGCGCATTTTATTACAACAATGTGATGTTCATATAATTCCAAGACTTAATTACAAAGTTTACAACAATAACTGTAAAATCCTCCGGAAGTGTAACTGTGGCATGTGGCAGACTTTGACCTTAGCAGCACCCTGGAACTCTTCACCTTTCGCTACCTGGGGGGGAGGATAAGACATAAAACATGGAAAACATGAGCTATAAAGCCCAGTGAGTGGTGCCTTTAGATAAACAAATAACTTTGACAACAGAAATATACTTTTTGAAGATCAATGCATAGTCAACAAGAATATTACCACAAGTTCACATTTATTTCTCCAGCCAGGCCGCTGGATTAACCCTAACTCAACCGCCGTTTAAAACAATCAACCCCAGCTTGATCACTGGTTATCACATAATAAAAACATCCCCAGTACTTTCACATGTATAATAAGACAACAACAATTTCCTGTGGAAACTTTCCTTGTACCATATTATCCCGTCAATGTGCACATCGACTATTTTTCCGCTAGCTATGCTTAGGTAACTTGACAATATTTCTCGCCGGTCGTCACCGACTATCATTTCCCGCATACTGAAGCCGACTATATTTTTCCGCCAAGTACCATTTTCAAGCATGCTAACTATATATCCCGAATACAATTTCAGTTTCCAAAACAAACATACAAGCAATATCTTTACAAGTATAGTAATCAAATAAATATATATCCCTGATCATGCCAATTTAACATTATCCCCTATATATATTTACCTATATATCGAATATACATCAACAATACAACACATAATAACCACTCACCTTGGTTGGTTAGGAACTTTCCTTTCTGAAGTTCCTTAGGTTTCCTTGGTTCCCTTTTGAATCCTAAATTCCAGATTTAATTATCAGCTTATATTACTCATAGTTCCAGAACTTATTTTAAGATACTTCCTTCTGTAAACATGTTCTAAAATATCTCATAAAGCTTACCATAAAATCTTAGCTAAGAACTCTTCATGGTTTGGCCGAAATCTCAAAATCTTCAAGACTGACCCTTCTATATTTTTCTCAATTTCCAGCCCGATCCCTCAGAGCTTCTTCTCTAAAATCCCTACCCTAAAAACTAGACTCTTTTATCTTTCAAATGGCTTTGGAATCACATCAAACGCACGAGTATTCTGGGAGAACTCCTCGTTCTAAGTTAATGTTACTTCCTGTCTTTTCTGCCCGACAGCATCTCCCTTTTTGGAACTTCTTGACCAACGCATGGTCTTGCTACCAACTCATGCGTTTTTCCATCAACGCATAATCCTCTCTCAATTCGTCCTTACACACTCTTCTTTATGTCCTTTGAAGAGAATTTGAGTTCTTATCTAAAGTCCTTGGCCCTATTTATAGGCGTCCAAGATTGCTCCACGGCCGACACATCCTACTTGGCTCCATGTCCAAGTGTCTTTTCTTCACACCATCAACGCATTCTTACATCAGCGGAAGCCAAAGTGTCTTCTTCTCTTTTTACCAACGCATAGCCCTCATCCTTTAATGTCTTCTTATGCATCCACCTAATTTACTTAAAGTTTAAGAATTCCTCATAACAAGCCACATGTTTGGATGACATCCTCCATATGAGCTCATCCTTCATATGTGTCCACAAACCCTTGGATGTTTAATGCATAGTATGCCATCAACGCATAGTTGGCCACCAACGCATAGTCTATAATCAATGCGTAGTATGTAATCTATGCATAGCAACCCTTGGTTTCCCCTTGGTTTCCCCTTGGTTTTCAACACAACACCATCGCAACCCAACTTACTCAGTCATCGCAAGCCTTAACCATCGCAAGGGCCAACCACCATGCGTCCAACCTAGCCCATCGCATGGCCTATGCCTTAATAGAGTTGCCACGTCCAACGTATCCATCGTGCATGCCATCATCAACTTCCAACGCATAGCATGGTCGCACGACATCGACGCATCGGATGATCACTCGTCCTTAACGCATAGCTCGCTCGGTATCACCGCATGGCGCTTGGCATCAACTCATGGGTGCTTGGCATGGGCACTTGGCATCAACGCATATGACACTCAGCCGCATCGACGCATAAGACACTCGGCTGGTCCAACGCGTCCATCACGACCTTCGCGTCCACACACATCCTCATGCCCTTGTGCCATACCAACGCATCACCCTCGACTGTCTTCCTTCAGCCATATGGACGCATTCCATCGCGTCCAACATATGCGACACATCCAACGCATCCATCATCCAACACATCCAATGCATCCATCAAGCCTTTGCGTTGGTCTAACCTCTAAGAGCAGCACGTGCATCACTCCTACTTCAATTTCTCCCTTTGCCCAAGTAATCTTTTCATGATCTTATGGCGAACGCATAGCAATGCCTAGTCCAACACTTAGTCAATTTCCATCAATTTAAGCTTAACTCAAAACTACTCAAGAAAAATCTATTTAACACTTAGAAGTTTCCTTCACTTCAACATAGGATTTAACTCTCACTTAGTTAATTTTCTTAACCACCTGCTTAAGTAGGAATAATAGAAATCCGAGTTTCAAGATAGGGACTCTTTTGATGTGTTGTATGCAGAAGTCGGTGTGATTGCTAAAAGGCTTCAAGAGGTGACTCCGAGGGTGCAGATGCCATTATAGTGGTGGAGTCGGCTTGTGTCACAGTTGTGCTTCTATTGAATGGGAAGGAAGAGGTGTTCACTCGGTTAAACTAGTGGCAGAAAATATTATGTATTCAGTACGAATCATGAGATTCAGTTTAGACAAATGACGCCTACATAATACAGTAGCAGACGAGTTGGCTCGATGTGCAACGGATGGGCTCAATCCTATGTCTGACCGGATAATTTTTCTATTTTGTTGAGTTTATGTTGGCTGAGGTGGATATGGCCTCATTGGCTTTGTAATTGTCGAATGATTTGTTTATACACATGCACGCATACTTTTAAAATCATTACCAAATATAGTCTTGATTTTTTGGTTTTGATTTTAAAAATTGTCATTTGTTTTCTCACAATTTCTTATTCATGATTTTCATCTTTCCTAAATAATCATTTAAAATATTAGCCAAATTCTAAAAACGAAAAAAAATAATAATAATACTACTTATGGAAAACACATAGGTCCGCAAAGTTCCCTAAATTATTATCCGCGCTTTAGTGCAACGGATTTGGAAATCTACATTTGGTTTATAAAGTTTAGAAAGATTGAGTAATGAATTGGGCAAATTTGTGTTTATGAATAGGATTTGGCCCATGAGTTTATCCAAAAAAAAATTCATATAGATTTAAAACTCCCCCCAAATCTTGAGCAAACAAAAAGACAATGGAGTGAATTTAATTTCTTATTTTTAAATTGAAACAGTGTATGAAAGTATTTTTAGGAAATTGACCAATGGAATGTTTCTACTAAGAACATTTTTAAGTATTTTTTATTAGTGTTTTAAGAATTTGCCAAAAAAAAAAAAGTATAAACTTTTTATTATGAAAACCAATATTATAATCAGTAAAAAATGGTTTTAGTTGACCAAAATGCATTTTTTACCTTCTCAAAAAGTTACCCGATAGTCATAAGTAAATTTTAAGAATACTAAAAAGGATACTTATGATTTATCTGGTTATATTCATCTATAGTAAGATAACGTCTCCATGAGAGTTTAGAGTATGCATGTCTTTCTGCATCATGAATTGTGAGGAATTTGAGAGCATTTTCGACTATTTATTCTTTAATGCACTTTGTGAGGTAAATGGGGTTTGTGCATTCTTACTCTCTACATTGATTCCAATTAGCTTGACAAGTCCTCTTATGATTGACTTGGGCTACAAAGGGTTCTCCCTTAAGGCTTATGGATCATGAAGATCTTGTGTGCACTCTTATTAATGGTTGATGGTTGTGTTTTAGATAGGCTAGAATTATGAATTTGGTCTCGTCTTTGTTCCTTGTTCTTTTGATTACTTTATGTCTTGTTCTCGTGTTCTCGAGCTGCTAGATTGTTTGTATGTTTTTTTTAGATCTTATATCACCCTTCTCCAAAAAAAAAAAAAATGTCACAATCATTAAAAACATTATTGTTAGACAGCAAAATTGAAAGGAGTTTTATGGGACTGAGATTTTTTAGTCCATAGAGAGACTCTCTAATTCATCTGGGATATTTTGCTAATTCTACACCTAAAGAATTAAAGGAGGAAATAAGTGAGAATTTCCAAATGTTGAAGGATTAAAAGGAAAAGATCAAGCATTAAAACCATATTTTAAACCAATACTAATAAAAAGAAACAATCGGGGAAGTGAACATTACCCGACGACATTCAGGGATGGATGTAGACCCATCGGGCAGGGATAATCATTCTGGTCCTCTCTCCCTCTCGGTCGAGCTGCTTCGCCCCTCTTTCCTTTTTTGTTATTGAAAACGGGGCCGCCAACGGAGAGTAAGCAAGCGAATCTCAATAAGATAAGAGAGTTTCTCAAGGTCAAAGTCAAGGGCTAGCGCGAAAGAAGAATAACAACGCCTGATATTCATACCCTTTCTTTTTCCTGTCTCAGCCAGAATGCTAGTGAATTACGAGTTTGGTCTTAAACCTTTAAATTTGTGCCTAAATGATTGCTAGACTCCATATGCCAACATAACATTTGGTAACAATTTCATTTTTTATCTTTTGTTTTTTAGTTTATGTTCATTTCCTTCTAATTTTCTAATTATGATTTTCATATTTGTTAAAGAAACACTTGAATTACTAATCAAATTGTAAAAACAAAACCTGTTTTTTGTAAATTATTTTTTTAGCTTTTAAAATTTGACTTAATTTTTAAAAATAAGTAAAAAGTAGGTAAGAAAACATAAAAACTTGTAGACTAAATAAATTTAATTTTTAAAAACTAAAACAAAAAACTAAGGTCCATTTGGTAACCATTTGATTTATGATTTTTAGCTTTTGAAAATTAAGTCTATAAAAACTCCATTCACCTCTAAATTTCTTGCTTTTTTTAATATACTTTTTACCATTTTTTTTTTAAAAAAAAAACAAAAAACAAAGCCAAATTTTGAAAACTAAAAAAATGGTTTTTAAAAATTTGATTTTATTTTTAGAATTTGTCTAAGAATACAACTCTTTACTCAAGTAAGATGTAAATCATAGTAAGAAATTTAGAGGAAATAAACTTAATTTTTGAAAAACCAAAAATAAAAAATAAAATGATTACCAAATGAAACCTAAATGATTACCAAGCACGACTTTAACTTCTTTATTTTTTTTTACTTGAAAACGGATTTGTTTGACAAGACCCAATTTGGTAACCATTTCATTTTTTGTTTTTGGTTTTTTAAAATTAAGTCTATTCCCTCTTAATTTGATTTACATCTTTTTAAGTATAAAATGAATCCTTAGCCAAATTAAAAAAACAAAAACAAGTTTCTAAAAACAAATTTTCAAAATCTAGCTTAATTTCTAAAAATATTGATGAAAAGTATATAATAAAGTAAGGAATTTAATGATGGTATGAGTATTTATAGACTTAATTTTTAAAAACTAAAAACAAAAAACCAAGGTCTCGTTTGGTAGTCATTTGGTTTTATATTTTTGTTTTTGAAAATTAAACCTATAAACAATATTTCCACCTCGAAATTTCTTCATTGTTATCTACTTTTTATCAATGGTTTTTGAATTTTTTTTTTTAATGCAATTTGACTAATAATTCAACATTGTACTTAAGAAATATGCAAATCATTGTAAGAAATTATTGAGAGAAAATATACTTAATTTTTAAAAATAAAAAATAAAAAATAAAATAGTTACCAAACATAGTTCAAATGATTATCAAATGGCCTAATTTTTTATTTTTTTTTTTGTTAGGAATTTGTAAAGAAAAATCCAAAAACCATATAGAATGGTTTTTAAAAACCAAATTCTGTTTTCAAGTATCACTTCCTGTGTGTACGGACGAGGGTCGGGAGATGTACCGTACGATCCTCTTATTACTATTATAAGAATTTTTTAAGCTATTTCTTTTAAAATTTTAATATCTTATTGATAATATGTCAAAATTACATTTTTATTTACTTTTTTAACTGAAAATATATTATGTAGTTTAGATTTCTTCAATCAATTATATGAAATTATGGTATATTTTAAAAAACAATATGTAATTTTCATCTTTTCCTAATAAATGGTAACTTTACTTTAAATTTAATTTTCCAATTGCAACTTTTATTTTAATATTTTAAGATTATTTTTAAACCGAATCTCAATCACATGAATCAACGGTTTCAACACAAGACTAGCGAAGAATTAGATTGTAGATTAATTTTAGATGACAACTTAAGCACGGCATTAATTTCTACGTTTACAAAATTTTTTGTTTTTATTAAACATTAAGAATATATATTTTTCAGTTATATGAATAGAGATTATGATTTTTTTTCATCTCTCCCTTTTAAACATGTCTCTTTTATTATTAGTTCTTTAATTGATTAATGAAATATATATGGAGCATTTGTCTTATGATTGATGCATAGAGAAAATAATATTACAAAAATAGTTTTCTATTCACTTTTATAAAAAAAAATAAAAATGATAGTTATCAAATATTTTTTTTTCTTTTGTTATTAAAAAATTGAAATGAACAACCGTTATCAGAAAAAATAAATAAAAAAAATAAAAAACTACGTACTATTATTGTAAAATATGAACAAAAAATAAATTTAGGCTAAACTAAAATCATAAAAATCCAGCTGAAAACTCTTAAAATTCAATTAAACATATATAGTAAATTATCCATTTTAGCATAGGCTTTTAATTTTAATGGCATTTTGAAGGATTAAAGAACTAAGACAAAATGTTTTAAGAAGAAGAAACCAAAACAAAACAAAAAAAACAAACAAACAATACAATACAAAAGGAGACAAATCTAAAATTACTAAGAAATAAATACATTTTAAAAAAATAAAAACAAAAACAAAAACAAAACTTCCGTAGAGAATCAAAACTCTAGTTACTTCATTCCACGTTTTAAAATCAATAAATAAAACTATTATATTTATTGTTTTTAAATAAAACAATCAAATAAAATAACATATGAAGAAATTCACGCCTATACTAATTCCATATAAAGAAATTCATTTTGGTCATATTAATTTTGGAGAAATACCGATTTATAACCCTAAATTTTAGGTTGTATCAACTTAAAGTTTTGTTAGGGATATTTGGGGCACGAACTATCTAAGATTGTAATAACTCTCCCTTGTTACAGTTATTTTGTAGTCCTTAATTAACTAAAATAGTTAACACTATTTCAAAATCATTATTTGTTACAGTATTTTTTTATTTAACACGGTTTTTACTATTTTATACTTATCATTTGTTATAGTATTTACTATTTCCTTCTCAAACTAAAATAGTTTACACATTAAATACATATTATTTTAATCCAAATTAAAATAATCTATACACCAAACAAAAGCTATTATAATCCAACTATAATAACCTAAGATTATAATAATAGACTCTTTGCGCAAACGCCCCTTAAGTATATCAATATACATCCTCTATTATGTTTTGTTTTTAAAAAAGTATAGTGTGAAATTTATAATTGTATCAATTAAATTTATAAACTTTTATTAATGAATAGATTTAGACTCTTAGTCAGGTTTTGTTCTTTAGAAATGTTCATGTATTTACTTTAATAGGCTACTATGTAAAACTAACTCGAAGAAGTTTACACATGTTTGAGAATTAATATATAAACAATTTTTAAATGTAATCTTAATGAATGATCTAAACCAATTGATTCATGAAAATTTAAGAGTTTAGTTTCTTCAAATTATAAGTTGCACACAATATTGGTGGAACAAAATGATGATAGTGTAAATTGATATTAATATATTTATTCATATAACTCTTAAAATTTATGAATATAAATTGATATTTGTTGATATATTTTAATCTTATTCCTTAGAAATGAAATAACTAAAATGATAATAAATTATAATGAATATTTTAAAAATATAGAAACTAAAACAAGTCAGAAAGAAGTACAAAAAAGGAAAAAATTTTAAAATAAAAAGGAAAAAAATAAAAAAATAAAAGAAAAAGAATTGAAAGAGACAGCGGCGGAGAGTAAATGGGAAAACGCAGCAAAGCATTGCACAAGAAAACTTCACTTACACTTCCTTATTTGTAAATTAAAATAATAAATAAATAAATAAATATAAAGCCTTGGCCTCAAAAATTCCCAAAATGCCAATCCCAAATCCGCCATTGAAGAACTTCAAGAAGAACAAAAAATGGGTCTCACTCTCACCGGAAAATCCAAATCCAGTGCTGGCGAGAATTGGGGAATGGGTCTTCTTCTCGTCTTCTTCTCCGAAGATTCAACTTCCGCCATTGCTGACCAGAAGAAGCTATTTTCATCTTCCTCCCCTTCTTCTTCTTTTTCTTCTTCAGGTCGTCGGAGTAATTACAATCTTCTCAACAAAGCTCAGTCCACCATTTCTGTTTGTGCTCTGCTCGTCTTTGTTTCTCTTCTTCTCTTCACTCTCTCCACATTCGAACCCGCCATTAAAATGAACCTCACTCCCCCTCGGAGGCTCCTCTCCCAGAAATCGATGCCGATTGAAGTTCGTACGCCGTCGGACAATCAGTGGAACTGGTTTGGCAAAATGTGGAAGCAGAAACCGGCGAGGGGGAAGATGACGAATGACGCTGTTTCCACGGCGGCGCTGCAACGAATGGGGACTTTGTACATGCGAGGTACTCGAGCTATGCCGGACTTGACGGTGGTCCATGTATCGGAAGACGTCGGAGAAGAAGACCTCCGGCTTTTTCTCCGACTGTTCCATCGGTCTGGCGTCACCGCGAAATCTGATTCGGTTTTCGTCTTCCCCTCGCCAACGCTCTCGTTGAGATTCGGTCCGATTATTCGGGAGGAAAACGAATCGTTTCTGAAACTACTTGGGCAGTACCGGAATTTGAACGGAACGGCCAGCCGGAGCGCGGCGGCGGGATTTGATGTGACTCAGTTTGTTAAAACCAAAGAGAAGAAGGAGACGGAGGAGCCGATTTGGGGGAAGAGAGTGAAACGAATAGCGAACGATTCTAACGGTAGCGGGGACGAGTTGACTCGGCTGAGTTACGGCTCGGTGGTGGGTTTCGACGCGGCGGAAATTGATCCGGAGAATTCACTTTCCGGCTTCTCAGATCATATTCCGATGAGTTTACGACGGTGGGCCTGTTATCCAATGCTCCTCGGCCGAGTCCGCCGGAATTTCAAGCACGTAATGCTCGTCGACGCCAAAAACTCGCTTATACTCGGGGATCCACTCAGCCGAGTCAGAAACAAAGGAACCGAGTCCGTAATTCTCTTCACCAACAAGCACAACAAAAAGAACTCGGAAAGGTCAAACACCCACCATCTTGTCAATCCAGCCATCGTGGTCGGCGGAGCACGCGGCATCCGGCGGCTATCTAACGCAGCGGTGGTGGAAATCGCCAGAATTCTTATGCAGCACAAGAAGAAGAACTCGGTCTCGGACTCGGGAGTACTGAGTCACCTCGTTAACAGTGAGTTTTTATTAAAGAATGTAAAAGTGATTACGTCGACTGAGTCGATTCCAGAAGTGAGTTCGCTAGCCGGAGTGGAATTGGACTCTGTCGGTTCGTCGTCGGCGCCGGAGAAGATGATGTTCCAGAGGGGCAATAATGGTAATTCACGTGAAATTAATTCTGTTATTATGAAGAAAATATGTTCATCTGAAATTGATTCTTCTGTCTATAGTGATTGTTAGCAAATCAATTTAGAGGGAAAAAAAATTAGATGTATAATTAATTTAAAATGAGTGAGCTATAAAGTTTTTTTTTTTAATATAATTTTTATACTCATTGTATATATACTTGATACCTTAGAATAAAGATTCTAATGTTGTTTGTTTGATCATATATATATATATTAGTATGATAGTCAAATCGAGAATAGTTTCATTGACATAAAGATATGTTAGTGACTTACTTCTATTATATTGGATGTCCGTTGAGCTTTAGCTAATATATTCAATTTGTTGAGGTTTAACATGTATTTTTTTTTATACATTAGTGAGGGACTTATGAATTAATTTCATTTTCTTGAAATTCTTTATCAAATTCTTGATCCTTATTGATTAGTGACTAATCCGTAAAGGTCAAGGTTCATTAACTTTCAAGTTCGTGAACTTTCAATATTTGAAAAACAAATCTCAAATTTATTAACTACAAAATAGAAAATTTAGAATTTTATTAAACATATATAAATTAATGTTAAAGAATCAAATAAAGACAAATCTAAAAATTGTAATTTAACTTCTTTTTTTTTTTTTTCTTTTAATGCCAATTGATAACAAGAACTTGCAAGTGTATTCCTATTTCAACTAGATAGAAATTAGTTCAAATTTCCACTCTACATTAACGAAACTAAATTCTTAAAAAGAAAATACAAATATTAAAACCAAACTCGTGACAAGAAAGATTTGAAAAACCAATCATGTGAATTAATTAATCCGGGAAATTAGGCAAATAAATAATTTAGGTAAATGTAAAATAAAATTTTAAGAAAGGTGAAGAATTAAAAAAAAAAAAAAAGATGGAAAAGGAAAAAAATATGAAAGGAAATTTGAT
The DNA here is from genome assembly GCF_009727055.1 of Benincasa hispida. NCBI lineage: Eukaryota > Viridiplantae > Streptophyta > Magnoliopsida > Cucurbitales > Cucurbitaceae > Benincasa > Benincasa hispida. Next base: position 63,922,395 of record NC_052351.1, on the reverse strand, counting down.
GCAAAATGCATTGATACCATCCAATATGGAAAATGAATGGAAAAGGTTGTAAAAGTTTGGCATAATGAAAGCAAAAGGGGTGAGGCTTGAAGAGAATAATTTTATTTTTTTTTTATTTTAATTAATTTTTCTCTAAAGTTCTTTTAAGCCATTGTAGTTTGAAATTTGTTTCAATTTTAGTCTATATATTTTCAATGGTTTGATTTTTAGTTCATGTATATCCAATAGATCTTGAACTATGTCTCTCAAAGTTATTTTTTTTTATAAAATTGAATAAATAATAATAATTTTCATGAAAAAAAATATGATATATGAATATATTTTCAAAATTTATAATAAAAAAGCTAATAGATAACAATTTAAAAATAAATAAATCAATAATAAATTTGTAGTGGGACTAAAATTAAGATTTATTGAAAGTATAAGTATTAAATTTGAAATATTTTCATGCAAGAAAATACAATATATGAATATGTTTTCATAACTTATAATAAAATTGATAAATAAATATTTTTTTAAGACTAAAATTTGATAAAGAAAAGGGATTAATACTTTTTTGGTCTCTATGTTTTAACTCTAGTTTCTATTTGAACCTTAGGTTTTAAAATGTCATACATTTAGTTAAGTTTTGAGTCTCATTTCAATTTAGTCCCTAAGTTTCAAAATGTTTCAATTTTACCTTTGAGATTTGAGTTTTGTTTCAATTTGGTCATTGGGTTTCAAGATTAACCTCAATTTTTCATTAAATACTCACTTTTAATTATTGGCCTCAATTTCCGTTAATTAATTAAAAATAATTATGAAGTGAAATTTTAAATTTAATTTTTAAAGTGATAAAATTAGTGAAACTTAATTAAATATAATTTTTTTAATGAATTTTAATTTATTAACATAAAGTAATTATAAAAACAGAAAGTGATTATTTGATGAAAAATCAAGGTTAAAGGTGTAAATTTTGAAACATAGAAATCAAATTGAAACAAAACTTAAATATCAAAATAAAATTGTAGCATTAACTCAAAACATAAAAATTAAACGTGTAATATTTTAAAATTTAAAAACTAAATAAAAAAATTAAGCTCAAAATGTAAGAACCAAAAGATATTTTTTTTAATAAAAAGTATATAAGACTGAAATTGAGTGAATTTAAAGTATTAGAGTCTAAAAAGATGTTTGAATTTTTTATTTAAAAAATAAATAAAAAGAGAGAGAAAAGAGAAAGTGGTTTGTTTTCACGAAGGGAATGTGAGGCAACGACGCGTGAGGAACGGTTAAACGCATTGATGAAACCCATGTGCTTCCTTCTCTACTTCCTTTTCCTTTTACCACAACCATTTTATTTTAATCTTTTAATTACCTTTAACTTTATCCATTACAAAATTACCTCGTAACTTTCAAAACAAGATCAACATGAATATAGCTCAATTCATATAAATTTATATAATTTTAAAAATATTTCTTGAACTTTCAGTTTTAAATTTAAAATATTTTTGATATATTGAAATTTTAAAGTAAGTTGATTTTTCATAGTAATAGAACCCTAACTTTCAATTTCGTGTCTAACAGATCATGATTTTGATAGAAATATTGAATATATCATGTATTTATAAGATACAAAATTGAAAGTTCAAGGACATGTCAGATACTTTTGATAATTGAGAAATGAAATAGACACAAATCTCAATGTTCAAATACTTAACTTGCATTTTAACCGTTTGGAGTAAATATTAAGAAGGAAAAAAAATTGTAATGCTCGAATTCAAGACGGGTGCATGAATGAACTGATATCACATCCAAATGAAAAGAATCCTGTGAATATGGAAGTATGGTTAGAAGGTATGAAATGATTGAAAGTCACTACCTGTATCAACAGGGCACACCTTTTTTTTAGTGGTTCAATCATAAGAACTCCAAAGTTAAACGTGTTTCGCTTGGAACAATCTGAGGATTTTTTTAGAAAACATGTGAGCGAGGATCAAATATATTAAAAAGATTCCTATTTGTTTGTGGGAATCCTTCACTCTTCAAAATCAATTTTCCCCAAGATATAATAATTCAACTAAAATGTTATAATTTTCCACTATCATTCACTAAAGAATAACACTTTTTTAGTTTATGGCCCTTGGGAAGAGCACCAAAGAGGTATATGAGAATGTAGAGAAAATACTTGAATAATATTGCATATTGTGTGTATATTGTAGGATGAGTATATACAAGCATGTTTTAGATTTAATTAATTTAGCTCACTATTATTTACTTAATTTGATAAAATAATTTTTCAAAACTCATAATATCAAAATATTACCACAACTTTTTGTGTTGTCTAACAATAACGATATGTTAATTAGTGAAAATAATGAATTGTGAGATTGTTTAAACATAATTTAAATCAATATTGATAAGAGACGATAAAGAAAAAAAAGACTTAAATCAGTATTGTAACAGAATTTCAACTCAATTTAGTTGAGAATATACGTTATTGACAAAACCTTCTTGTGAGTTGTAAAGTAATAGCTAAGATATTGTTTAAGAAAAAGGTTTTAATATTGTAAAGTATCAATTGAATGAAGTTTCTTATTAAGAAAGAAACTCAACAGAAAATAATTGTGATAGAAATAATTCATTTAAAAAAGCAATTCACTTGTGAATATATATCCCTAATTGAGTGTCTTTTCCCCCTTATAAAATTTAATTATTTTATTTTTTATGCAAGAGTAACATCTTGTAATTAATATACATGTTATATTTAAAGTTAGTGACATACAATGAATTGTTAAATTATGATGTTATAAATGTATATATTAATACAACTTATCTTCGATTTGAATTATCATATATTTTGAATTTTAACTCATTTAATATCGTGAATGAAACATTCGGTTGAAATTATGATTATAAAAATAAAATTAAAGAATGAAGTAATTGAAAATATAAGTACGTGAATCAATACAAATATTTTAAATGTAATACTTGGTTGCATCCCAATATACACTCATCTTTATGCTTTTCCTCTTATCATTCACACCAAAAAAATGAATTAAAATATATAAAAAAAGAAATAAAAAGAATATACCACATGACAAATTATGATTGGACGACTTAGTAGGATGTATAGGTAATGTCTAGGATGTATGTAGGTATTTTCCATATTTTAATCTAACAAATTTTATTTTATTTTATTTTATTTTTTTTAAGAATACAATTACTAGAATGAACAAAACCTGAAAATATTGGACTAAACTAGACATTCATAACTTATAAAAAAAGATTAGAAGTACAAAATTAAAATGAATAAAAGTTGAAAGACAAATGTAAGAATCAAAGTAGTATTTAGTTAAACTTATAAGTTTATTTTTTAATCTTTTAAGTTTGTGTCTATTTGTTCTTGAACATTAAAAAAAAATGTCAATAGGTTCTTAAATTTTCACTATTGTGTCGAGTAGATCTTTAAATTTTAAATTTTGTTTTTAATAGGTCATAAACGACATTTTAAAAGAATTATGATCTACTTAACAAAGTGAAAGTTTATGATTCTATCGATATAAAATCAATTAATTTTTTTAAAAAAATTTCAAATATGTCAATAACCTTTTAGATACAAAATTAAAAGTTGAAAAATTGATCAAATCAATAAAAGTTACAAAAAAAAAAAAAAAAAAAACTACCATTTTGGTCTCCATTCTTCAAAGTTTGTTCAATTTTAGTCTTTGTATTTTCAATTATCCAATTTTAGTTCCTATGTTTTTAATAAATTTTAAATTTAGTCCATCAATGTTAATTTTTATCAAATTTGATTAAATAATAACAATAATTTTCATGTTAGAAAATACAATATGTGAATATGTTTTCAAAATTTTGTAGTAAAAATACTATTAAATAAATAAACAATAATAAACTAATATTGGAGACTAAATTTAAAATTTATTAAAAATATAGTAACTAAATTAAACAGTTTCTAAAATGTAGAGACAAATAATATTTTAATCGAAATATATGAACCTATTAAACACTTTTTGAGAAGTGGAGTAATTAAAGGTATAATCTAGCCTTAAACCTTTTTACTTTACTTATGAATTTAGCTATTATTACATTTTTTTTTTTAAAAAAAAAAAAGTGAAAAAGGAAAAAAGTGGATGAATTAAAAAAAAAAGTGAAAAAAACATGATGTGTTAGAAATCAAATTCACTTCTTTTAACAGCTAGCTTGAAAAGAAGGAAATGAAACGTGAAAAATCACGCCTTTGCCAGCTATTTTTTACACTGCCCAACCCCAACCAATAATAATAATAATAATAATAATAATAATAATAAGAAAAAGACGAAAACAATTCCTAATCTAATGCCTTGGACTACAAGACGTCATCAAAGTCACATTAACACAATAATAAGGAAAGATATATATATATTTTTTTCTGATCTTCGAAAATTATATCCATCTAAACCCTAAATTATTAATCGTATCAATTCAAATCATGAAGTGTATCTAAATAAAACATATATAGAAAGTTTAAATTGATATATTTATGAAAGATCATGATTTAAATTGATATAATTATTAGTGCGGAATTTAAATTGATACAACTCTTAAAGTTCAAGGTTTAAATTTATACGATTATTAGTAAAATTCAAGGATATAAATTGACATTTTATCTTTTTCTTAAACTCCGGTACATAAAAACAAACCAACCACCAAACTACACATTAACCTCCTCATGGAAAATGATAGGAGAATACTATTTGTAAAAAAAAAATTTCAAATCAAATAAACAACTTTGGAAGGATGCTAAAGTTGCAATAACATAAGCAGATTTGTTATTCTCCTTAGGAACATGACAAAAAAAGAGCGATATTAATACTCTTTTCAATAAAAAAGTTGTCATCAATAGAAACCTTAATTTGAAACTCAACCCTAATACGAAGCTTGATGACCTCTTTAACACATCAGACCCAACCACTAAAGGTAGATACGCCCACATTTATCCTTCACAATTATTTAAAATCAATTAATTAATTAACATTAACGACGATTATAGAAAGCGAGTATTTAAAGTTAACTTTAAGGTTAATAATGAAATAAAAATAAATTAAATTAAAAGAGAAATTTAAATACTATTTTAATCTTTGTAGTTGAAAAGTGATAATTTTGATCACTATATTTTCATTTTTAGGGACTAAAATAATCACTTTTTTAAAGTTCAAATACCAAAATAAAACAAGTTGAAAATACAAAAAATTAAAATAAACGTTTTGAAAGTACATAAACTACAATGACCAAAATTAAAAATATAAAGACCAGTATAAACATTTCAAAAGTATAAAAAACCAAAACTATGGAATAAATTATTATTTAAACCTAAAAAATTAATAAATTTTAATAAATAACCATTGACACTCAGACAAAACTGAATTGAATCAGAAAGGTTTAATGAAGCTTTTATTTTTCTGTGAGACTTTCAAGGACTCTGCAAATTTAATTTTCCCTCTTCTTTTTCATTAATTGCTAGCTTTCTTCTCCTATAAGGGGAATTACAAAATTAATATAATTATATAGGAGAATTAAAAAATTAATATAATTAAAAAAAGCATTATATTGGCTTTTAAAATTGGTGTAATTACAGTATTATTTTATTGATAGATTAATTGTAAAAACTTGAATCACAAATATAATTAGATTGTTTTTTTATCGAGTTTACTTAAAAATTATGAATTTTGTCACTTTTACTATTACCATTACCATTATCTTGAGGGTCAAAAGATTACAATATCAAAATTCATAATTTTTCATTTAGAATAATAACAATAATGGTAAGTATAACGATGCAACGTAATTTTCAAACGCAATTGAATTAAGTACGTTTTGATCGTCAATCAGTCTGCATTTTTTATTATAGATTTGAAAGTGGATCCCATGTATTAGTACCAATGCATATCACAAGTAAACAATATCAATGAGGTCTATTTTTCTTATTACCATTAATTTATTACGTTTTCACTAGATAACGTGACCTTCCTGAATTTTGACATAAAAAACTGCATAGGAAAGTAGAATAACTTCTAAGAATGCCCTAAGTATGTAAGGATTTGGTGTTTTTTTTCTTCAATTTAGTTTCTGTTTATTTAAAGAAGTTTCAACTTATGATCTCTCTTTTATTATTATTATTCAATTGACAATAGTTAAAATTAGTTGTTTCAATTTATATGGCATAATATACAATTGAGTTGAAAGAAATTTTAGAAAAAAAATCAACCCAATATAAAAAACATTACATTAAACTGTTAAAGAATTTAAAATCTTCTCTCTTCTAGATTTTAAAGTTAAGTTAAGTTAGATCATAAAACTTGTCTTCTAAATTTTTAACCAACGATTGATGAGATAAAAAAAGAAATTAAGAGATAAATATGAAGATAATAAACATAGAGATAAAGAAATTTAGAGACTAAAATCGGTTTCAACTTAATTTAATATTTGATAGAAAATAAAACCCTAATTAAATATTCTCCAATGGTCTTGTTGCCAGGTAATTTCAACAATGATATGGAAAAAATAAGTTTAATAATGTTGTTAAAAAAGGTGTGGATTTAGGATTTGAAGTAGAAACTAGTGACAAATCTACAGCAGTTTGGATTTTGAAAAAAATCGTGTACACAGTACACAATTCTAACCCTCCACCTCAATACATATAGACAGTCACGATAATCCGACTATACAAGACTCGTGTACCACGTACTCAAGTACGGACAAACTCATGTATCCCATATTACGCTAGTCCCTGGTCGTACACATGCACTGGATACACAATTGTTATCTAGCAAAAATTGTCAGGATGAACTAAACATGCCATTCATCTTAACTTAAATTGTGGACCAAGTATGCAGTTTACCACCCGTCCCACAATTTATTTTAGTACACGTGGACTCCATACACGATTTCTTGAAAATGTGTATTGGGTCTACGATTAAACAATGCCAAATTTGATACTATTTTTCTATCAACCCTATTTTTGTCGTTAACTAATAAAATAACATTGTTAAAAAATTTCCTTGCTGTCATGGTTTCTCATAGCATTGGTCTAATCACTGTTACAAACTTACAATCTTGGCAAAGATCTATAGAAATTATTGTTCAATTATTTTATGTTGGATATCAATAGTTTATCAGTCATACATGAATTTTGAAAAAAAAAATAAATATAATTTTAAATATTATTAGTGGACTATCTTTGTCACACCCCACCCAAATTATCCTCTAAACCCAATAAGGGATGTGAAGACAGCAGTTGCCAACTCTATTGTGACAACTACTGTCCTATCTATTCCTATGAACATGTCTCCTTAGCACTTGTTAACCCTGGTTAACCGTTTATACCTTTCACAACTTAAAATAAATCTTATCAACAACCCATCTCATACAAGTATTAGCAACAAGAAGATTAAAACAGTATATAACAGTTACAAAATTCCAAGTCCAAATACAACATCAGTGTATACAATCCTACCCTAACTTTCATGACATGTACAGACAGAAACAGAGTTAGTAGACATAGTAGACCACCTAAACTTCAAACTACTGGAAAATCTTGATCGATGACTGATTGGCAGATCTACTCGGCTTCGGGATGTCTACCGCTACCTGGGAGAGAAAACATTTGAAAGAATGAGCTTAAAATGTCCAGTGAGTGGCAATTTAAAACAACACACGCTTTAACATAAATAACATAGACATGGCTTCTCATAAAACATTTACATGACCACTTCCAGGGTTTAGAATTAAATCTGGAAGCACGAAAGCATATCATATGCTAAAGCATGCGTCATAGAAATCATGGTTTTAAAACTGCATGTTGAATCAATTATGCGTTGGACATCATATGCAAAACTGATCATTAGAAAACATTTATCAAAACTTATCACTCACTGTCTTAAGCTATTTATCCAAAGGTCTGTAAGCCTCTCTTTTTTACGTCCGCCCTGAAATAAGGAAATGTCTATTGGTCAGTATAATTAGCTCCATTTTGAGCTCAATATATAAATTTGACATCAATGCATACTACCGATTTTCATCGCATCATGACTAATTTCCTTGCATCTTTAATTTCAATGCATCAACTACACTTAGTCATTTTACCTTATAACTCGGCTGGAAAATGGCAACTCTTTCTCGCGGTGCTTGGGTAGGCACTAGAACTGGAACACCTCTCTTAGCCTATGCGATGAGCATCAATTATGCGATGCACTCAACACGCCTCGACTGTGAATACTTTGTTAATGCTTACACATATCAATGCATATCATCGCCTAGTCAGGTGCTTGCTTGTTCTCTGTACACAGCTGTCTGCTTATTCATCCACGATATCATTTCAGATTTTAATCTTTCAGATTCCATAGTTCTAATTCCACCCATTAACTAATTATATTTCCTTAAATGAATTCACTCATATATCTCTTAATTCTCTTACCTTATAATTTGAGCATCAAATTTCTTTGGATCAGTTGGAAATCCTCAACTCTCTTAAACTTGCCCGAGAGCTCTTCAACACCTTTTGAGCTTCAGATAGCAGCAACACTTTCTCTTAGACATAGGAAAATTTTGGCAAAACATTTCCCTTCTTTTCAACTTTTATTTATATGTGGGCTTGCATGAATAAGCTAACTTAATCAAATGCCACTTGGCATCATGATCCTCAATTAATGTTCCTAAGACTGCTATCTAGCCCACTCACTAGTTGATTAAGTTGAACTCTCTAGCTTAGCTCCATCGCATGGACTTGGACCACCACAACCCTTTCCTAATCATTGCATACTTTCATTCTCATTGCATCCTTTGAACGACATCTTCGTTGCATTGGTCCATGACCACCTCGTTTGCCAATTTTTAAAGCCTTTCAATCGATACTTGCTTCACGGCTCTCCTAACACACTGCCTTCATTGACCCTCACCAATCTTATGCGAATTTGGTCGCATAGCTAGACATAATCTCATTGCATAAAATTCTCTATTTTTTTTTCTCTAAATGTTAATTTTCCTCTATTTTTTCGAGAGCTTAACATTCCAAACTTAGAACGTTTTTTTGCCCTTTAAGCACTAGAGAGCATTGCCTCCTACACTTAGAATATTTTTTCCTTGTTAAAGCTTTTACAAACAAACACAATAAACCTTTTATACATTTCAACTAATGCAATCATCATAAATACTTATTTAAAGAGCTTAATTACATAATTAAAATTACTTAAATATAATTAGCTAATAAAATAAGTTTAGGGGTTTACAATCTTTATAGGATCTATTTTAGGTCAAAATGTGGTAGTAACACATTGTAAATCCAAGTATAACGAGAAGATATATATATATATATATATATATCATTGTGCAAAAGATAGATTTAAATTCTTAACACTGTTAAATTAAAAAAAACAAAAAATAAAATTAAGTGGTACAAATGCTAACACATCTAACCTTTAAGATAATAAAATAATGTGACTAATTGAATTACGTTTAAGTTGAGATCTTGAGAAATACCTGAATTCTTAGTCAAATTTTAGAATATAAAATAAGTTTTTATGGAAACAATTTTTTTTTATAGTTTTTAAAATTTAGTTTTTTTAAAAAACATATTAGAAAGTGAATGATAAAGTGAAAGAAATTGATAGGTTGAAGTATTGTTTCTATGCTTAATTTTTTAAAGCTAAAAAAATTAAAACTAAAAAATAAAACATTACCAAATGTATTGGTCCTTGTACTTTCAAATTGTTCATTTTGGTCCCTATACTTTCAACTTTTGTTCATTTTGGTCCCTACACTTTAAAAATGTTCATTTTAATCCTTGTACTTTTAACTTTGGTTAATTTTGGTCCTTATACTTTTAAAAAGTTGTCATTTTGGTCCTTTCATTTTCACTTTTAGAGGATAAAGATGATCACTATTTTAAAACTTCAAGAACCAAAATGAACAAAAGTTGAAAGTATAAGGACCAAAATGAACCAAAGTTGCAAATACAAGGATCAAAATGAATATTCTTAAAGTATAAGGACCAAAATGAAGAAAAGTTGAAAGTATAAGGACTAAAATAAACATTTTGAAAGAAAATGAACCAAGATAAACAAAAATAAGAAGCACAATGACCAGAGTAGTATTTAAACAAAAAAACGTAGTATTCAAAATGTTCACTCCATAGGAATCTTGAATGTCCGCCAAACAAACGACCCCTTAATATTAAAAACTTACTCACTTCATAAATAAATACAAAGCAAAAAATTAACTCTCTATTTTTCGGTGAAAAGTTAATTATATATTTTTCACTTTTTATTTATATGTCTCTTGAATTTTAAAAAGTATTTAATAGGTCATTTAACTTTTAAAAATATCTAATAGGTTTTGAAATTTTTATTGAATATCTAATAGATGTTTTATTTATTCAATATTTAAAAAAAGTTCACAAACGTGATCGATAACAAAAAAAAAAAAAAAAAAAAAATGAAAAATCAAGGTTTTATTAGTCATAAAATGTAATTTTATATATTATAGATCAATTAATTTTCAATATTACATTTTATGTATTATACATCAATTAATTTTCAATATATGAACTTATGAACATAAAATTGAAGGTTTAGAGAACCTATTTCTCATTTTAAAAGTTGATAAAGTTAACTAAATAGATACACATAAATATTCAAATTGAAAATAAATAACAAATATGATTCCAATAAATTCATATATTACATCCCATAATTTTTTTTTAACATCTTTAAAATATGAAAACAAATATGTACAAAAAGTTGGAGATGGGACAGGTGCTTAGGTAAAATGCAATGCAATGAATAAATGGCCATGTCATGGTGTCACGTACGTTAACTTGTACTATGTTTAAAAATAAAAAATGAAGGAAAAAAAAAAGAAAAAAGAAAATAGTTGGCAACAACTTTTATGTTGACATAAATAAACAAAAACTAAAATTACTCTGGAATTTGGTCAAATTTAATTATTGTATTCTTAGATATCAAATTTTTGACGTACACTCCCAATAAATTTTAAATTTAATTTCTGTATTATTTTTTTTAATAAATTTTTTTTTTGTCTATTAGGATTTTTACTATTATATGTTATGTTATATTTTTTTACATAAAAGTTATTATTATTGTTGAACTAATTTTGGTAAAAATTAATTTTGATAGACTAAATTTAAGATGTATTGATAATATAAAAAATAAAATTAGATATTTAAATGTATGAAGACTAAAATTAAAAAAATTTCAAAGTAACAAGATGAAAATTGTATTTAAAAAAAATCCTTTATGTTGATGTTGAGTTGATTTTATACATGTATTAAATTTTTCCTATCATAATAAATGACTAACTAGTTGGACATTTATGATCCAACTAATGTAGAAATATATATTTTTTTAAAAATAAAAAACTAAACAAAATTGTACAAAAATATATGAATTTCATCCGTACAATTTGGCTTATTATCAACTAATTAAGCAAGAAAGTTAGTAAGAACAAAGTTTTACCCCTTTAAAAAAAGGTTTAAGTTAATTTGGAGATGACACAATTAATAATTTCACAATATATATTATTTTTTTGAAATGTAATATGTATTGATTTTTCTATTTAGATATATTTTGAAGGGTTGTTTTTAAATAAAAGAAAATGAGCTAATTTATTTACAAATATAGTAAAATGTCATTATCTATCCGTGACAAACAATATATAAGTTTTTATTACTAATAAACACTGATATTTTTCTATATTTGATAATATTTCCAATATTTTTGTTATTAAAAAGTTGCCATGTTTTTAAATAATTATGAACTAGGCAACATGAACCTGACTTAACCCGTTAATGTTTTTGACAAAAAAATTATTTCTTTTTATTAAATATGTGAATATGTTTCCAAAATTTATAGTGAAAATGTTAATATATAATAAAATATTTTTTTTTAAAAACCAACAACTAAGGATTAGAATATCAAAATCAAAATTTTAATAATTTTACAGATATAATGATGAATATATAAGATAAAATATGTAAACAAAGAAATTTATAAAAAAAATATTTAAATTACTTGTTGAGTGGTTTATACTTTGAAGTTATTGATTTTATTATTAGTATTTTTATTCTTGCAGAGATTAATAAACACTAATTTCTTTTGTCTTCTTTGAATATATAAACTATACTAGGATATCAATTAATCTTTAATATTAGATGTTAAATTTTTTAAGGAACGTTTGGTACGTAAATTTGGAATCTTAAGTCTAGGAATGTTAAGTCTGGAGTTAGGTTGGATTTATGAAAATTAGGTTTGGAATGCAGATTTTGGAAACTTGGGTTTAGGAAGTCTGTATTTTGATTGTAGAATTAGAAGTCTGGGAATGAAGTGTAGATTTATAAATCTTGAGTTTGTGAAATATTTGGTTGTATTTATTAGATTTTAGATTAGCTCAAACTTGACATCTTAGGTCACGTTTGGTAACCAGCTGATTTTGAGTTTTTATTTATAAAAATTAAGCATATTTTATCCATATTTCTTACAATGATTTGTATCTTTCTTAAGTACGCAATAGTTGAATTCTTAGCCAAATTTCAAAAAAAAAAAAAAAAANAGATGAGAGTAGTGTCCATAGGTTTAATATAAAAAAAAAATTAGTTACCTAATGGACCTTAATTGTTTTAATGTAACTAAGTTTAAAATAAACTAAAAAATATAGAAGAATGTTTGATTTTTTTTTTTTTTTTTTAAAATTTGAAATATAGATGTGACCAAGTTTATTATTTTATTTAATTTATTGTTTTAATAATTTAGTATTTTGATTTTACTAGGTTTTGAGATAAAACTTCATAGACTTTTGTCACTTCAAATAATTTAAAATGATTGATTTTTTATTGTAACATGCTAACTTCAAATTGAAATAAACTTAGATCTTAGTCTTAGATTCAATTATTGAAAAATTATAATTCTTTTTATCAAATTACATCTGAGGAATAAAAAAAACATAAAGTTTGAGTTTTAATTTTTATTTGCCGCTAAGTTATTACCAACATTTTAATTCTTTACGTTTAAAAAATAATTTTAAATCTTCGAGCTAGTAAAATTGACCAACAAAAAAAAAAAAAATGAAAATGTTAAATTAAATTAGGGCTTTCTACACATATATCCTAAATAAATATACCTACTTGTACAATTGTAGTCTAATGAACTATTTATTTTACATAAAAATATAGCTCAATATACTTTTTTAGCTCACAACATATAAATTTCTTGTGGTTTTGAACTTTTCAAAATAATTTTCTTTTCAAAACCTATACAAGTAAGAGAAATATTTCCAAAAATCCAAAAATTATTGCCCCCATAAATGAAAGCAAGAATCAACTGGATGCTTTGAAGAAGAAAATGAGATATATTTGGTATATATAGCACTATATATTTGATTTTTGTGTAAATAAATCAGTGTATATTTGATAAGTGCATGAACAATACAATTTGGATAATATATTGTCTTATATACCAAACAATATATTTGATGTACATTAAATTTTTAGTATATTTGTAAACATGCCAAAAAAATAAACTATGATATATGCGTTGTATATTTACATTTTCCACTATATTACCAATATATTGACATATATTTGAGATATCAATAGATAGGTGGAAAAAACAGAAAATAAATGAAATCTCCTAAAATGAAAGAAATATTAATTTTAAACAAAGAAGGGAAGAGAGATAATTTAAAAAATAATCTAATGATAATAATAATTAAAAAATCCAAAAGAAAAAATAATCAGAAGAAAGAGAAAATTTATTTTTGAAAATATTATTGTAATTAAACTAAGGGCTTCTTCGGATGACTTACAAAAAAAAGTTGACCTAGAGTCGTCGGAGTTGGTGGCTAGAGGTTGGCCGACAACGGTCACCAGAGGTGGCGGTCGGAGTTGGCTAGCGACGATCACTAGAGGTGGTGCCAGAAGTTGGTCAGTGAACTTCCTAGATTAAATTAAAAAAAAAAAGTAATCCATGAATTTGAATAGTGTTTACTATTCAAACCGATGAAAAAGGTAGGAAGCCAAGGTTTCCTAGATCTTTGTCCCGAACAAGGGTTGTGCTTAGGATGCTAATCCATCCAATCCCAACATTTGAAACAAAAATCTCCATAATGATTTAGGGACATGTCAATATATGGACCAGTATTTCAATTCTTGTCGACAATAAACTAGCAATATGGGTTGAATTCAAGACCTGGTGAAAGTACAAGGACTAAAATTAGACATCTAAAAATATAGAGATTAAAATTAAAAAAAGTCTTTAAATTAAAATGATATTTTAAATATTTTATTGTTTTTAATTGATGGTAGGTTTGAATGGTTTGAAATATGGAAGGCAATGGATGGTGTGGGTAAATGGGATGTGAATCACAAATAATACACATGATATTTGGTTAATGCAAAAATGAAAGAAGAGTAAGCCACCGACACTAAAAATGTGACATAAAAGAGACAAATAAAAGACATTATCAGATATAGAGAGAGAGAGAGCAATAAATAAATCCCATTTCCCCCACAATAATATTAGTTGGTTGGTTGATAGAAGCTTCCTATAATATGACACTTCATTGCAACTTGCACACTCATATAAGTTTAAACTATCCCTTTCAAAATACTCTCTCTAGTGGACCATATTTTCTTTATATACATCAACTATTTGTTTTTGGTGCATCAACGTATCTTAATCGATAAGACATTAATTATCATTTTTAAATGTTGTTTTCTATCCTTACTACTTAGCCCTTAAAATATGATAGAGTTGTAAACCCTAAATAAGACATATATGAGTCCAAAATAAAGTATGTTTGTAAATAAAATTATACTAATGAATTTTAATAAAGTTCAATCAATTTCATCTTGTAATATATATGAAATCAATTATAAAGTGTCTTATTAGTTTGTGTTCTGTTAGTCGTCTTAGTGGAATTCATCTCTATTTGTATGTGAGAATCCAGAACTAATTATAACCTTCTTTGGCTCTTGAACGTTTGATTTTAGAGGTAGCGCAAGGATATTCTGATTCATATGAGTAACAATCTTTTACAGTTCAATCACGTAGCACCAAACATGCACTTTGACCTAAATTAATTTATTATTGTCACAATTAAATAACTAATTGTCTAGTTAGATATCTAAGGTCGAAAATAAATTTTTAAAAAATGTGAGACAAAAAATAACTTAATTTTCCAAAATTCAAACGACTAGAATTTGTCAAAATTCTAGAACTTAATGGGAAGCTCTCTAATAAAGAACTACATGGATAAATTTATACTATATCAGAATGAGAGATATCCTGAAACTATATATAAAAGCATAATTAAGAAAATTTTAACAGAATAAAATATTTAATATTTATATTAATGCCAATAAAGTGTATCTTCTTTTTTATCGACCTAGTTTGGCTTGAAATAATGTTATCTTCCTTCCTCAATCTGAGAGGATTGTAGGCGTCAACTTCTGATCGTGGAGTCTGACTCATCAAATATCATCTTTGTCCTTAATGAGTTGAGATATCTATTGATCTATCATAATCTAAGAACGTGGTGGATGCTGCTATTGGGTTTTCCCACCGTGTTTTGCTTTCATTTGTTTATGGACTTCTTGTAGATTTGACAAAGTAAGTTTTAAAAATTAGACCCATAACCTAGACTTATTACTTTTACAAAAATGCCAAAAAACAAGCCTAGCCCACGAAATGTCAAAAAGGTTCGGATACACTAGATACACCTGATATACACTTGATATACCTGATACCTTTGATACACTGGAACTACTAGTATACACCTGATACTGTAATATCCCGAATTTTCATGTAATTTTCTTAAATTATCTTGAAATATTCGGGGTAATTTTGAATTTTGAGGTTAAATTGAATCATCGTGCAAGGATAATTGAAATTTGCTTCAATGAAGAACTTGGGAATTGAAATTTAATTTAAGGAGAGTTTGGATTTGATTCAATTTTTAATTCAATTCGTGAAATTGAATTAAAATTGAGAGTTTGGAAGTTGATCTTTTTGGAACTAAATGGATGAATTGTTTTTTTTTTTTTTTTTTAATATTGGATTTAATGGATTTGGAGAAAAGAATTAATTTAAATCAATTTTATAAGAGAATTGATTTAAATTTATTTTTTTTCTTAAAAGGATTTGGGATTTAAAATTTTGAGAGGATATTTGGAATTTAAGAAGGAAACGAGATTTGGAATTATACATTTGTGGTTAGGGTTTCATTGAGTTAAAAGTAAGAAAAAAAAGGGAAAAAATTGAAGTCTTCTCTCTCTTGGTACCCACGCACGACACCCACCCCATGCCTTTTTTCCTTTTACGTTCGTGTTTGCGTAGCCCTAGCCACCATCCATTTCTTCTCTAATCGTTTCGTTTATCTGTCGGAGCCGCTACTGTCATCAGGTCACAGCGCGTCTTTCTCCTACGCTAGGTCTGTTCTCTCAGTCGGCGTCGGTCTTTGACGCTAACTCGAGTCTCTAGTTTTATCGCCACATCCGTTCACCTCTAGCCGTCGAAACGCGTCGCGCCGACTGTTCAAAGCTAAGTAGGTGTCGTTAGTTCTACCAACCCAAAACAAACAATATTTATAAAGCTCAAACAATAACCTAAACTAACTCGTAGTTAAAGTGGAAGTAAGAGGTCGATCCACATGGAAAACTTGTTTAATATTTTTCTTAACTAAGTTTGACTATAAAAACTATAAAACGGGATTTTGATGAAACTAGAAACATGCTAAAAATCAAGAGAAAATGGATAAATGTAAACAAATATAGAACAATCTTGCTTCTAATTCAAGTTAGACGTTCAATGTAATTCCAATCATCGAATTCTACAAATTAAATTCACAATCGTATTAAGCTCATAACTACCTACTTAAAACTAGATTAAACTAGTCTCTACAAAGGCGGACAACTAGAACCTAGTCAAGAGAGCGTTCTAATCATTAACTAAGGTTGGATAGGCCTAACCCTAATCAATCTACATGGTTCTACCTCTATTGAGTTTGATAACGGCCATATAGAAGAGAAAACACGTACATTAAATTCTAGGATTCAATTGCATCGATTAATTGTCAAGATAGCTAACTCAATTAATCGAATTTTCTTCAAATCTAGTAATTAGTGTATCCTAGGATAGCCATCAAACACACAATTACTATTGCCTCTTGTAGATCTTGGCTAGACATTCTATCGAACACATTAAGGGGGCATTTGATGCGCGATAAAAGTAGAGAGTTGAGTTGAGTTGAGTTGGTAAGTATTATCTGGAGAGTTACATTGTTTGTGTTTGGTGTTCAAAGTTGAGTTGAGTTGGTAATTATTGTCTGTGTTTGGATGCAGAATTGAGTTGAGTTGAGTTTGGGTATCTGGTATTGTTTTTGTAAATGAAATTGATTTTTTTTGTTTTTTGTTTTTTGCTATTGTTGATTTTAATTTTCAACTATACACATATTTTTCTAACTTTTCTAAGATAAAAACAAAAAAGCTTCCAATTCTTTTCCATTCTCAAAACATAACCAATTCTTTACAAAGTATTCATATACATAACACAAAATTTTGAATTCAATTTTTTAAACACTCAAATAGAAGTGATTATTCCATTAAAAATCCCAACTTAATCATTAATTAACGTTAAAATTAAAAAATACTTAAAGGATTAGTGCCATCAAACATTGTTTTAGATAGAAGGGATGACACTTAAATGTTAATCTTAAAAAAAAAAAAAAATCGAAATCTTACAATTTAAATGATAAAACAAACTATTAGATAGTCTTTTTTGATCAATTTGTGGAATATGGATTTACCTTTTTCTAAAATTGGTGAAATGATTTTAAAAATATTGATGTCTATTTATTCTACTATTATGTTGCATCAGTGTACAAACTATTTTATTTTATTTATTTATTTATTTTTATAAAAAAAAAAGCCTTGAGTCATAATGTTAAATTTCACCATTTCATTAGAATTATGTAATATTTGAAAACACCAAGGGATAGGTTGTTTAAAACATATCATTGAACTTTTGTTTAGTGAAACAATAATAGGATGTCGTATATAATATTTATTAGATCTAAGAAAAAAATGAAATAGAAGAAGAATAATTAGATGTAAAAGAACAACTATAGAAAGAAAATAAAAAAAGAGAAAAGAGGAGTTGAGAAAGAAAAGAGAAAATAAAATCCATACGAGCCAGACAGAGAAAGACGAACTAGACGATGAAAGAAGAAAGAAGAAGGAAGATGAGAGAAGAGGAGTAAATGTGAAGAGAGCATGAGAGAGAGAAACGATAAAGTAATTGAGGAAGTTGGGAGAGCAATGAAAATGCGTGGAAAAATAGGTGAGAGTGAGAGTGATGAAATAGTGGGTAATTAAACCCACCGTTTTATTTTTATCATTAGTCATCGAAGTTGGGTACACGAAGGTGGTAGGCAGAGTATATCATCAAAGTTGCTTGTGCGAAGGTAGTCGTTGGAGTTAGTCGCTAGAGTTATCGTCGAAGGTGGTTGGTGGAGCTCGAAGTTCTTCGTCGAAGTTGATCGAAAAAATGTGGAAGTCAAGAGTTTTTTTTTACCAAGGTGGTTGTCGAAATTGGTTACCAGAGTGTTGTCGGAGGTGGTTGCCGGAGCTCGGAGTTGGTCGTTGGAGTTGGCCATCTGAAAGTGGTCATTGGAGTATGTCGTCAGAATGTGGTAGTGGTGGTCGCCAATGGAGACCAGTGGGTGGAACCATTAAAAACATTGGAGGGAGAGAGAATTGGGGAGAGTTGGGGCACCAACATTTAAAGTGGGTTGTCAAATATAAAGTTGGTAAAAAAATACCAACTCAACCTAACTCTCCTTGTTTGTCAAACACCCCCTAATTGATAAGAGAGAAATTCTAGTCTCCATTGGAATTGTGCTTCACCCTTTGCAAAAATGAAAGAAAAACTATTTATACTCGCGGAGTAGTGTCGTGATGCCGAGGCTAGCGTTGCAACGCTAAATCGAAAAGCCAAAAAGTATTGCACTTGGGACGTGACGCTGGCCTTGACGCTGCATTGCGTGAGGTGCGCGTGCAGACAGTCGCATCAAAAAATTCAGAGCGTTGCAATGCTGCCCTGTTTTGCAGTAAAAGTATGCTTTCTGTCTTGCTCGATGCTTCTTTTAGGAGCGTGACGCTGGAGCTTGATGGTATTTTGGTAATTTATCGGATTCTCTTCAATTTTGTTGGCTTTTTTGGTCATTCTTTTAAATCCTTTTTGCCTCAATTTCTCGAAATGACTCCTAGTCTCTCTTGGGACTGTTTTACCTTCAAAATGAGCATTAAAAGAAAATAATCAACACAATTTCGAGGGAATTAACATAGAAAATATATATCTTCTAAAGACCTAACACCAACCGTCCCTTTCCTTTTTTTGTTCAAGCACCAGCCAAGCCGCCAACGTCGAATCTGGTCCAGACTTCGTCCGCTGCCCAGAATTTTGCCGCCTCTGGTCCGACAAGTTTCTGCCGTGCGTGTGGGGTTTTCATCAGAATCTTGAAATTTGGTTAGGTTTGTTTCTTGGGTAATTTTCACATATTTTCCTTAAGGATTGAGTGATTACTCGCTTAAGATTGACATTGATTTGTGACACGCATCATGTTTGGTTTACAGATTCGAGGTTTGAAGGATGTTATTGTGTTGTCCATCAGGTGTTACGGATCGTTTCGGGTGCTTTTTGCAAGCACCAAAATTTGGGATCTTTTTGGACTGAGATTTGATGCTGTAAATTTTGAGTTCTAACATGCAAATTACAATGTTGGACTTAGAATTGTGTTGAGGGTAAGTTTGGAGGTCTTGTTGGGTTTAAGTCTCAAGTTGGGTAAGTTTCTTGGACGTCTTTAAGATAAATTGTGATTAAAATTTAACCTTAAGGGGGGTTACATTAATTTTGGCTCTTGTTTTAGGTTTGGTTCGGGCTCTTACAAGATAGCTAATTTAGATTAAGATTTGAACTTAATTGAGGTAAGTGTCGTACTACTGGTTTACCTTCGAACAAGTCATCCCTACCATGTGATAATGATTGGATTATTTAATTTAATGATATGGATTGTTTGGACTTTGATTTAATGATATGGACTGTTGGACTGTTTTGACCGCGATGTTATGTAAAGATAACTGAGGGCTTACTGGTAATTTTCCCTAAGATAAGCGACTGTGATTATAATAAAAGAATTATATGTGGACTGATGCATGCTAAGTATATATATGGTGCATGTTAACCTTTTTATTTGGGCATATGTACACCTTAAGACTGATTGTGTGTTTCTTCAGGATACACACTTATGGTTGTTTATGTGCACATTTATGACTGATTGTGTACCTTCTGGTATACACCTATGATTGATGTGTGCTCCCTCGAGACACACTGACGACTGATATGTGTACCTTTGGGTATACACTTATGACTGACGTGTGCTCCCTCGAGACACACCTACACCTGATATGTGTACCTTCAGGTATAAATCTATGACTGATATGTGCTCCCTTGAGACCACACTTACAATTGATATATGTACCTTTGGGATACACGCCTACGACTGATTTGTGTACCTTCGAGTTACATGCTTATGACTGATGCATTTTCCTTCGAGATCACGTTTATGATTGATATGTGACCCTTCGAGTTCACTAGGATTGATTTGATATGCCTGTACAACATTGCCTAGATAAAATGTTACATGTTACCTAGAAGATCCAATAGTGGGTCACTTTGTATTTTTATACTCACCTTTTCTTATTTTATGTTTTTTAAATAAGAACAAAAACAGAAGGCGAGAGACAAACGGGATCTGTGACAGAGCCATCTAAGGAAAAATGAAATCGCTTTCGCTCATTATTTATATATATTTTTGAATATTTTGAAATTAGGTTTTATTATAGACATAATATTTTAATTTTTTTGGATTGTTTCTTTTGTTAAATATTTTTAAGGGACCCCAAATAAATGTTTTATTTATTAACTTTATACATTGTTTTGAAAGTTGTCTATATCGTTTCAATGAATTTTACTTCAATGGTCAAAATATTTTGGATGCTAATGTGTAATTATGAGTAACAGCCCTTGTCAGAGTACTTGAAAGGTCGGATCGTTACAACTACATTGCTGATATACACTTAATAAAATATTGATAGACACTTGACATACTATTGGTACATGGTTGTAAATGATTAGTTATTTTAAGTGTTTTAAATTGAAGAGAATTTACGTAAATAAAGACTTGTGGTAATTTGTAATGAAATAGATCTTCTTTATTTAGAGTCCCTTTATGTTGGACAGTGGAGGGGTTGACGGACAGAGGAGAGAGAGAGAGAAAATTGCAAAGAACTTACTGGCAACGACAACTGTCTTCTTCTCGTCATCCATGAATACTCTTGCCCCTTTCCTCCGTCCATTTTCAAAGACTAAATGTGGGCCTAAATGCCAATGGCCCAACATTGTAAAGCACAATCGGCTTCTTCCTGTCATCTTTGAATGCCCTCGCCAACTACAACTTGATGGAATTAGCATGTAATTAACAGAAGAAATCAGGATCATTAAGCAATCTAATTCATCAATTTTAGTAACTAAGACAACATGCTCATAAGATAAAAGGAGGGTTTCCAGAAGTTACATTTGAAGAACTTCTTCAATCCACGAAATTAGTTTAAATCTTCTCAGCAATCACTTGTAGACCACCACTTGATCTTCCCTATTATTCTCTTGGACCTTAGATTGGATTGTGGAATCCAAATAGAGCTAGAATTTAAGGAATTTTGAGAAGAGGTTTTTCGGATTTTTAGTTAGATGGTTAAGAACATCTTCTTCCACAACCTTAACTCTGAAATACCAGATGCATAGCTTCTCAATCTCAGCTGAATTAGCTGAGTTTTGTTCTCATCTTTCATACAATCCAAATTGACAAGAAGGAGACACCACTTACTTGAATTAATTGGTCGAATTGTGAGTCAAATGTTGGAAACCACTAAAATGGATTTTCCAATTTAAAAACGAATTTTCAAAAAAAAAAAATTTAATTTTTCTTTTCCTTTTTAATTTAGTTTATTTTAATTTTCAGAAAATTAAAATAAAAACTAAATTTTTGAAATTTGTATTTTCGTAAAAATCAAATTTCTAATTTTAAAAAAAAATTAATTCAAAAAATTAGTTTTAAATAAAATTTATTTATTTAATTAAAATAACTTAATATCTAACATTAAATTAATAAAACACTAATTCCACAATCATAAATCTCTATTCATATAATCGATATTTAATCGAATTTAAATATTATCCAATTTCTTTTAATTCGATAGTTAAATGTGTAATTATATCGTATCTAATTACTAATTACTTTAATTCCAATTTGAATTTTTCAAATTTACTCATAACGCGATTCTAAGGTTTAATTCGTTTGTGAACTAGTAGGAGGACCTAATGGACTTATAGATCATGGGCTCCAACGATCCGAGATTAATTGGATAGATTTTTTAAACCAAATTAATCAACATTCGTTAACTATCGGGTCACTCTACTAAAGCCCAGTAATTGTACTTCCCTCACTGTAGATATATTGTTGGTCCACTTGATTGAACCTTAATCAATAAGTCGACCCTTCACAAGTTGTTTGTAATATTGGCTGGGTCAATAGCTGTTTTACCCCTGAGATTAGATTTTGCTCCTTAAGTTCCACTGATCCTCTAATGAACAATAGATTTATGATCCGACCACCAAATCGAGTTCCTCTCGAGTCAATGAGAGGGTGTGGCCCCTTATTCAAGATTTGGAATCAGTACTTAAAAGAACAACCTTTCTACTATCCCTATAGCGGGTAGGAGGGAATTCCGTCTTGCACTCTATGTCCCCAACTATCTACTCAGTCTTACCCCTGAAATGGGAGACTTATTCAGCTGGCGCTATTAAGTCAACCCTCACCTATGAAAATCTAAAGATGATCCCGAATAAACAAGAATTTATAGTTAGCTCAGGATTAAGGTTAAGTTACCTAGGTCATCATTTTGAAACAATCAGTCTTAAATAGTAAATAACGTTATAAAGTAAGAGTGACTTATTTCTTGGTCTAGTCTTATACAAACTCTTTGCATAGGACGCCCCCATTCGTATGTCTCTATATGAACAATTCAGGATCACATCGTTTATACTAAAAGTGGGCCACATCCAATAGTGTTACTAGAATAAGGTACCCAACCTTATTCGTATACTATAGATCGTTTTGGCTATTTACTCGAACTTGACCCACCTTTATGTCTCCACACAAAGTCCAAGTACTCATGTAATAGCCATAGATCTTAGTTTATTGGATTTAGTCTTTACAAGTATAATTTACATATTCAATAACCATTAACGATCAATAACATCTTTGTTGCAAGTAGAATATGTTTAATATTACAAACTGCGAGTTTTAGGACATACAACCCAACACAACTCTGCTCCATCCTTTATGCCGTTCATTTTCGATGTCGTACTGCAACTGCTATCTGACGACTCCACCAAATTCGAACGACCATGAGATCTAGACTAGAACGTGAGAGTTGGAGAGACGGTTGAGAAGGGAGGGAGTCCACATGTGAAGGGTATGGGTGAGGATTTTGCTATTTATGCAAAATAAAAAAAACCCAAGCTACACTTGCAATTGCCTTAATTAGATTTGCTACCCACTGCAATTTTCCTTTGTTTATTTAAGCATTCAAGCAATTTTTTCGCCTACTTTCTGGTGTGTATTGCTGTAAGTTTTGTAGATTCTGTGACTACTTCCCCCTAAGGATGAAGATCAAATTGCTTGTTGAGAGTTTGATTATCCTAGTTGAGAAAATGTTCAATATGAGTTCATAATTTTTTTTTTTTTTTAGAAAATCTCAAGAACATATTATTTAACATTGTACAAGAATCATGTTGTGTAAAGCCAGTTTTTTTTTTTTTTTTTTTTAAATTTAATTCTTCACATATCTAGATTCTGTTTTGATTTTAAGAATCACAGTATATTCTATCTTCTAAAATTTATCTGATTAAAGAAATTTAGAAGTGGAAGCTTCAAGGTTGGTCTGCAGTTGGAAAAATAATTGACCCACATTCTTTCTTCTATTTTTTCTTTTTTCTTTTTTCTTTTTTATAAATATAATATAAAGTTTAATAAGCTACTTTAATTTAGTAATAAAGTCTTAGCTTCATAATACAACAAGAAGAATAATAATAATCTTTTAGTACTGTATCAAACCTAGAGATTTTCAAAGTGTTGGGAAATGTTTTTTTAAATTAAAAACTGCCTTTGATTAACTAAAAATAAGATAGTGTCTTTAGAACTTAAAGGACTGTTTGGAAACTGCCTTGAAATTATACAGGAAAATTTCCATGGATTTTTTGATACATCATTTTATGATTTATTAAATTATTAAATATTTATTATGTGGGATATAATTGATAAATAATAAAGAAAGGTGGTATGAAAAATTTTCCATACTACTGTAATATTAGAAATTTCTTTAAAATATATAGTTTTCCAAATAATTTTTCTAATTTAGCAATTTTTTTAAGCATAGTTCATTGGACATAAAACTTCTATTATGAACTTCGAGATTAGAAATTTGATTCTCCCACACTACGAGTTATCAAAATAATAATAGTAATAATAAGAAAATAAATAAATAATGTATTTTGTTTTACGTGTTATTTCTAAAAGTGTCCTCTAAATAAATTAAAAATTTATTTAATCCATTATTTTTATTTAATGAAAAGAATAGTGCATAAAAAGCGATGTTTTCTTTTGGGTAAATTGCAAAATTCACTTATGAAGTATAGTAGTAATTGTCATTACACTCTCAAACATCCCGCTGTAATAACCGGGTCCATAGACTTCTATAAATATTAAAATTGGACAAACTTATAATACTTCTAGAAATTAGATCTCCAAGTGATAAAAATTATACCCTCAAACTTATATAATTGTTACCATTTTTACAATTATGTAAATCTGAGGGTTCAATTTTAACACTTAGAATAAAATTTGATGGTTCAATTGTGACGTCCCAAATTTTCAGGTAATTATTATTTAAATATTTGGGATTATTTTATTTCGAAGATAATTGAATTATTTGATTAAGACACAATTTAATTTGAGATTTAAGAATTGAATTATTGTAGAATACTTCCATTCAGATGTAGGGAATAAAAGATGGTGCATTTGGAGAAGACTTGGGAAGATTGCAGTAAATAATAAAAGATTTGGAATATATATATATATATATATAAAAGTTAAGCCTCGAATTGCTTGCAGTGAAAAAGGGGGAAAATTTCTTCTCCTCTTCCGTGAAGCCTCCGCCTAGCCCCTCTCCCTTTTCATGCACTGAACAGTAGCCGTTGTCTCTCTTCCTCGCAGCCGAATGTTGCCTCGCCTCCACAGCAGAACTCGCAGCGAAGTTGCTACTGCCATCCTTCAGTTTCATCAAAACGTCCTCTGCATGCCGCTGCTCGGAGCCACGCCGTCGTCTCTCTTCGTTGAATCTCACCATTCATTGAGCGTCGTTCATGGGTGTCGATCGCGCCGTGGATCTGAGTTTCTCAATTGTCCGCTAGCCTTCACGCGTGAGCAAGTCCAGCTGAGTGACTTGTTGAAAACGTCCTAAACCTCACCGTTCATAATCATGGAAATATATTTCATTTATCAATAAAAGTATGGTTGAAGATTTTATTTAATAAAATTGTTATTGAAATTGAAATTGAAGGAACTCTTATACAAGAGTACCTCTGAGCGGAAGTGGATCTTTCCAAAGACATAGTGACAGAATTACCACATTTACATTTAAACATACAGATATGCATCAAACTATAAATTACCTGCATGCTTTAAGATTAAATAACAAGAGAACGAATACATACTAGTTGAAGAACTTTCTCCTCGGCAAATCTCTCTCTCTCGAAGGAAATAGGTGCTCTCGGTGGAATGTCAAGCTATCGTTCACCAACACCTGGTCGTCTACCACGAACGACCTCCACACGAACAGAAGAAAGATGGGGACGACACCACCACTTGGAACCCTCAGTATTCTCGGTGTGCGAATCCAAAGAGTGGGCCCTGTTCGGATTTGGTAGAGGGGAGGAGGAAAAGAGGATTGTATAGAACGATCAAGCAAGTGGGAGAAGGCATAATTTGTCGTATAGACAAAATGCTTGATCATTTAGAAGAGTGTACATGATCGTGTAGTAAAAAGGCAGCGATTGTCTATACGATCGTTTAGTAAATGCTCAACGCTAAATGATCGTTTAGCAAAACGTAGGCGATCGTTTAGAACGAAGCGCGTGTATAGTAAACTCGAGCTATCGTATAGTCTCTGATTTTATAATTTGACCATTTCAAACTAACCCAAAAACTGATTCTGAACTTGAATCCATTTAGCTACCAAGGGGATCTGTTCAGAATCCATTTATTAATCACGATATCCACCATCTGTTAACTGTCGAGCACTCCACTAAAGACCGACAGCTGCACTCTTTACACTACAGGTATATTTCTGTATCCATTGGATATAACCAATCATTAGTACGATAACTCTTTATAGATCGTTCGTAAGTACAGGTTGGCCAATTTACCGTTTTTCTCTTATAGTTACATATAACTTTGTAAGTACCAATGATTCCTCATACATCATAGCCCTACTACGAGTGAACACTTTTTGGGCCATGAGAAAGTGTGTGGCACCACATCATTTAAGCCCCAGAATCAGCCCTATCTACTTACCACTACTTCGGGGAAGGAGTGAATTCCGTCTTGTGTAGCTGAGTTCCTAGCTCCCTAATTAGCAATCTGGTCACGCGCACCCATGCAAATCAAACGACCACCCTTATAGGCAGGAGTTCCCAACTCACTCAGGATTAATGTCATGTTACTTATGGTCATCCTAGTGAAATGAAAGTCTTTGTCATGAACAGCGTTATATAACGAGACAAAACATTTTGTGGTCCGGTCTTATACAAACTCCTCTGTATAGGATACCCCACTCGCATGTCTCCACATGAATGATCATGATCAGACCACCTGTAGCACTTTACAGCACTCTTAATATCTACAAAGCGGGCCGTATCCGTAGTGTCACCAGGATAAAGTTTCCCTTCTTTATCCATATACTTCAGACCATTTAGGTTATCACTTTAGGCATGATTCACTTGTATGTCTTCATATACATGCTTAAGTTACAATGATAACTAGAGATCTTAGTTTATTGGTTTGTGGTTAATGCAACTAAAATATCTCATATTTCATAGACAATAGTGAAGAAAATATCTCATATTATTACATCACAAATGTTTGTTCATACACGTGTTTACAAACTACAGAACCCTACGAGATTTAGGGTATCAACCCCAACACCAGAGTGTTCGTGGGTTGGGTTGAAGTACTTCTTAGACCCAACCCAATTCTTCGGGTTGTAAATTTCTTCAACCCAAATAATCCTTATTAAAAAATGAACCTAACCCAACCCAACCATAAAATATTTGGGTTGGGTTGGTTCAGGTTACTTGGTTCATTTATTTAAATTTTTGTTCTAAATATATGAAAAATGTTAATACGTATAAATTTGATTTAATTATTTTTATATACTGAATCAAGATTAACAACTCAATTTCAATTCATATAATGTAAATTTTCTTTCCAAGGGACCGAAAAACTTTTTTTATGAGTTGTTAAAGAATAAATTATCCAAAAAGTAATGAAATGAAATAAAAAAACATAAATGTATGTACATATAATTGAATCCTAAGTAAAAAAAGGAATATACATTTTAAAGTAAATAATAAGTTCAGGTTGGTTTGGGTTAGTTTAAATGAAGCCTTGAACCAACCGAACCCAAAAAAAATTCATTTATTTGAACCCAACTAAACCCAAATAAGTTGATAACCTAACCTAAAACGCTAGGGTTGGGTTGGGTTAATCAGTTTTTTCAAGTCATTGAATTTTTTGAACACCCTTGCCTTCGAGTTCGCTTCTTATGTTCATGTTTCGATATCCCTACCCACTTATGCTTATGATTGTGACCCTTCGGGATAGTACATATGAAAGCATGTCTTTGGGCCCGCCCCTTATACTTGTATCTATGCTTATGCCTATGCCTATGATACATGACATACATCTGAGACTTGATAGGAAGGTTAACTGTTACACTCCCTCCCAGATTACTCTATTAATCCAGGAGAGAATGTGATGGCAGCAGTTACTAATCCTGTTATGGCACCCGCTGCTCATCTAAACTTCCATAACGTACTTTAAAGACCCTAGATACAAGATAGCCCACATACAACTCTTAACATCATTTATGTAATAACCTGAGTAACTAGGAATAAGCACATAATGCAGACATAACAAATGTACAGACAGAGAACTCAGTGGGTCCCAACACTTTCTACTAGCCCCTAAACATGAACATAACATCATTACAGACATAGCTAAGATAAACACCTAATCTTCCTTTAATCTCTAGCTTGAACTTTGAGTGGTAGAGCAGTAGCTCAGTTATCTTTTAGGGAATTAACCACTACCTGGGGAGAAGAAAACATTGGAAAAAATGAGCTACTAACTTAGTGAGTGATCATTTAAAAAAAATATATACTAAAAACTACCAAGAAAACTCATACTTTAAAACTTAATTAACATTTAAACTACCGGAACTTATGTAGCTAGTGGATAAAATGTTTAAATTCTGAAACTTCATAAAACATCATTACTTAAACCTTAACGTCATTCCTTAGTTAGTGTGGAGTGATCTCAAGACAACTAACGTCAACTCTACCTACATGCACGTGGTGATAACTAAGTACCATCATACATTAGGTTCTGGGGGGCTCAGATACCTTCTCAAAGTCCTTCAATATTAGGTTCCTCATTAAAGCAACAATTCCAGATACCTTTTCAAAGTCCTTTGGTACCGGGTTCATCATTTTAGCATCATAAAACTTAGAATAAAACATACTTTGTAAGCTAGAATTATAGGCTTAGATGCCATAAGACATAAGACATCAATCAACGCATGCTTCATAAACATACTGGTGGAAAACATTTAGATCATACTTTCATAAACTTTTCTTTTAAATTATGCTTTTATAAACTAGTTTTCTTGGAAATCTCTTTTATAATGCTAACATTAAAAGCATGTATCACTAGCTTTTATTAAAACATGCATTCATCAAAGCATTTGTAAAACACTAGAATTTTGTCACTCACAGTCTTGGGCATCCGTCCTAAAGTTCATAAGCCTTCCCTATTGGCATCAACTCCGTGGAAATGATAAACAGTTTATGTCAATGCTATTAGTTCCCTTGTGAGACTAGCTTACTTAAACAAGCTTAACATTTAACTTGGAGCATCAATCTCCCATCTCAACACATACTCATCCTATGCATTCAACACTTAGTAAAAATTCCTTGGATTGTGTTGCTAGACTATGCGGCCATAAACGCGTGTCTCTTGCGCTAGGACACCTTCGCAACACCTATGTGTTGCACACCTCATCTATGCGCAAACGCATGCTATATCCTCGGGTGGCTGTGCACTCACTTCCTCACACACCACAACGTGTTTTGTGCCTTCACATGGCAATCCTCGCACGCAAGCTAGCGCAATGCCTTGCGCTCAGCTTGTCTTCGTGCACACGCTTACCAGCGCCTTTGCCCAGTCAACAAGCTACTTGCTTGCTCGACTGAAAGAGTTGCTTGCTTGTCCACAACCAAAATTTCGAGATTCAACTTTCAATTTGAATTACTCATCTTTCAGCCAATTTCGTAAAAAATTCCTTCTACAAACTTGATCATAAATGTCTTAAAACTCTTACCTTAAAATTGGAGCTTCAGATTCTTCCTAATCAGCCTGAAAACCTTTAATCTTTCCATTGCTCGAGATTACCCGAGAACTTGAATCACTTGGGAAGAACTTCAGATTTCAACTCGAAATCATGAGAGATTGATCCAGCAACCCTTGATTTACATCAACAACCTCAAAACATCAAGTTGTTTCAAGAACTTCTCCTTTAGCGCGAGTACAGTAGGCAAACCGAGAGCTCTTTTTAGTCTTCCCTTTTATACTTGGAGATACATGCCTCATCACTTAGATTAGAGTGACAACTGGCGCAGTAAGTGGGATTAAAACTTCTGATCATGATAGTTGGCCCACTAAGATCAGTATTTAAGCTGAAACTCTTCACTTCTTCACCAATGCAAGACCTTCAAGCCATCACATAGCTCCTTAGAATGCACGCATAACCTTTACTCGGCTAGCGCTTACTCATTCGTCCGCCTTTGCCCATGACTCATGCCTCGCTCACTACCACATGCGATCTCTAGCATCTCCTACCCTCAATGGCTTACTCCAGCACATACTCAACTAACGCATAGGCCAATGCTCTCCGCATGGCATCACTCGTAGCCCTTGCTAGCCAGCGCACGCGTAGGCCTTGCTTCCATCAACGTATGCCTTGCGCCACACCTTCCTACCTTAGATGCACATGGTTACCACGACAACCTTGGTCATCAACGTATCAAGGCTTGAAGGTAAAATCCAACACTTAAGATTATTCCTTCTTTCTACTAGGTGCACATACAAGCTCTTACCCGAGAGCCTTATGCTTTCAACACTTAAAACATTTTCTTCTTCCCTACAATCATAGTACTACCACGTATTAATCATAATTAACATACTAATCAACATGCTTCAGTAGGAAAATCAAGGCACAAGGTTTACACTAATAAGTTCACCTAATGGGCCCAATACTAGGCCACTTACTGAGTATTTTTATACTCAACCTTTCTCTACGTTTTTTTAGGTAAAAGAAAGTACAGAATGACAAATGACAAGAAGAATCGGTGGCTGAGCCTTTCGTGTTGGCTTTCTGACCCTTAATCTCAAATTAATTTATTTTAATTAATTAATTAATTAATATTTTTATGATAATCAACTTTCTTTTATTCACTAAAAATTTTAGTGTTTTGAAACATCCATTGCGTGGTGCTCAGAACAACGATTCCAATGCAATTTGAATCATTCAAATCGGAGCTCGAATGAATAAAATATAGGCAAAATAAGCATAATGAACAAAATTTGAGCTAGTCCACTTGGATCATGGGAGGAAGTGTAGGGAATACTCAAAGACTCGCCGTTCGTAATCATGGAAAAATATTCTATTTATCAATAAAAGTATTATTCAAGGATTTTTTCAATAAAAGTGTTATTGAAATTGAAATTGCATTACGTTATAAAATCCAATGAACGAATCCATGACTATAGTATAAATACTGTAACTTTATGGAGAGACATAATAAAGGATGAAGTTATAATATATAGCCAAAAAGGTCTATAAGTATATGGATGAGATTGGGTACCTCATCCTACAAACACTGTTGATGCGGTGTACTTTGTATACTATTACAAAAGATGTGATCCCGAAATCGTTCATGTAGAGATGCGAGTGGGGGAATCCTATGCAAAATAGTTTTGCGTAAGACCGGACCATGAAATAGTCACTTTTTTTAATAACAACCATTTACTGTTAAAATTTACTATTTCAATTTGATGACCTAGGGTAACTCGATCTTAATTTGGAGCTAACTATGAACTCATGTTTATTCGGGATTATCTTTTGATCTGAATAGGTGAGAGTAGTTCAACAACAATGCTCAACAAGCCTCCCATTTTTAGGATAAGACCGAATAGATTGTTGAGAACATAGTCCTACAAGATGGAATTCGCTCCTACCCAAATTAGGGTTTTACAGATAGATTGTTCCCTTAAGTACTGATTCCTGGTCTTGAACAAAGGGACCTCACAATCTTATGGCCGATAGGAACATGGTTTATTAGTTGGACTAGAAACAAATTGTTCAATAGAGGATCCGTGGCAGCTTAAGGAGCAAGATGTATTTATAATTTTGACCTAGTTATAAATACAAGCGACCTGTGTAGGATCGACTTACTGATCATAGTTAAATCAAGTTGACAGAAATGTATCCACAGTGAGGGGAGTGCAACCATCAAGCTATAGTGGTATGTTTCGATGATTAACGAATATTGATTATTCGTTTTAAAGAGTTTAACCAATTAATCTCAAATCATTGAGCTCATGATTTGTAGGTCCAAAAGGTTCCTCTACTAACTTGTAAAACATTACACCTTGAATTAGATTATTGAGCGAATTTGAAGCGTTCAAATCCGAAATTAGGGTTTAAAATTTGAAATGTTCAAATTTCAATTTAGGGTTTGGATAATTATATTTGATATAATTATTGTTTAATTTTATTGAAATTAAACGTAATTGGAGAGTTTAAACTATTTAAATATCGATTTAAATTTTGATAACATGAATAGGATTCATGTTTGAATTAGGTATTTTATTAATTTAATATTCGATATTCGATTATTATTTAATTAATTATTTAAATTAAATAATTTTCAAATAAAGAAAATTCAGTTTTGGAAATTGAATTTTAGTTTAATTTAATTAAAATTGAAAATTGATTTAAATTATTTTTTGAAATTGGTTTTAGTGGAAAAACCAAACCTTTTAATGAATTGATCCTAAGATTAACACTGAGCCGACTACATAAGTTCAATCTGAAGTGTCAAATTGCTGGAAGTGTTAGTGCATGCATGGATTATTGAATAAATACTTCAATTTTAGAAATGGAAAAGAATGCATGTTGAATTATTTGATAATTATGAGATTTTAAAAAACCTCTCCAATTCCATCTTCATCCATCTCAATTTGAGTTTCCACTACTCAATCCAAGGTTGAGAATAGTAGAGAAGATCCCCTACTGAAAAGCATGTGTCATGCATTGATATGTTATAAATTGCTTATAATGTATATAGATGCTTAAATAGTGTTTCATAAGATTAATATAATTGTTATATTAATGTGTGGAATACTTAAGTTTATGTTATAGTATGTCTAAAATTTTATAAGAGTTATAAAATGAATTAGACATTTAAAATCTATCACAAAGAAAAGATGCATGCTCACTTTGGTTTAATAATATGTTTTAATAGTTAAAATAGGTCGTTATCTTATAAAACACGGTAACAAGCTCAATCATTCTATAATCCCGTCTAAGGCTGGAGGTTCTTAAGTTTATGGTTTACGTAACATCTCCTACCTAGGAATTTTAGCCGAATTATTAAGCGTTGTTAACCGATTTTATGAGCATGTGTGAGCGGTGTGAGGTAATAAAATGATTTTATCACTTAGACATCGTAGGTTAAATCCAAATATAAATATTATACTTAGATAAACCACATAGACTTCAATGAGAGATTAATAATATATACGATATATTATTTTTAACTCTCGCATCCCTAAGAGTTCACACCGTAAGATCCATGCTCGACTTCGTGTCGCTTTTATTGCGACTGCTCGATTTGGAAAGTGTTTGCATGAGTCAATATCAACGTGGATAGGAAGTAGTTCATATTAAATGGGTGCAGAAAATGTGTCAACTATCCTACGGTCTTTTCCATTAGTTTGAACTGTGAGATTTCATTGTTGTGCCTGCTGTCATTTTTAGGTGGCACTAGCTAGTCGTTTTTATAGCGATCCCCTCGGAGGGTTGTAACATAAGATTCAGAACAACCCAAACTTCATAAATGAATAGGGTTTCTTAGTTTTCTCTTGAACATTGTCTTCTTATTCGGGGGAATATTCATACTGTTGTATGAAATCTAAAAATTGAGGGTCACACTTACAAGAGTTGCCAAGTGTTAGTAAGTTCTTGACCGAAAATAGTAACTAAACGACTATAGGAATAAGAGTTATTTTGGATATATGTTTAGTCAAGAATGTCTTGCTTTAATGAAGGAGTATTTGACTGCCCCTCGGTAGCATCTATTTAGACTCAATAAAATATCGTTGCAAATAAGTAAAGAAATATGTGTACTTTATTACTTTTGCTAAAATTTGTTGAGATGCAATTTACTTATAGAATTTGTTTATGTTTTCAGCATGTCAAACTCGATTATATAACTCTTAGCCTCTGATAAATTCAATGGAGAAGGTTATTTAAATTGGAAGTAGAACATAAACACAATACTAGTAGTTGATGATCTAAGATTCGTTTTAACGGAGGCATGCCCTCCTCTTCTCAATCCTAATGCAACTCGAAATTTTTGGGATATCTATGACAGATGGGTCTAGACTATTGAAAAAGCTAGAGCCTATATTTTGGATAGTATGAAACGGTCACTACGAGAGAGATCGTGGAATCGTTGCAAGGGATGTTTGGACAGCCGTCCTCATCGACACGACATGATGCTATTAAATATGTTTATAATTTGCTATGAAGAAGGGGGCCTCTATTAGAGAACATGTCCTAGACATGATGGTCCACTTCAATATAGCGGAGGCAAATAGGGTTGTCATAGACGAGAAGAGCCAAGTGAGTATGATAATAGAATATCTTTTGAAGAGTTTTCTAATTTTTTATATAAATGCTGTAATGAATAAGATTGATTACAAGTTGACAACTCTTCTCAATGAACACCAGAATTATCAATCTTTAATGAAAAATAAAGAAAGGGAAGCAAATGTTGTTTCC
The DNA here is from genome assembly GCF_009727055.1 of Benincasa hispida. Classification (NCBI taxonomy): domain Eukaryota; kingdom Viridiplantae; phylum Streptophyta; class Magnoliopsida; order Cucurbitales; family Cucurbitaceae; genus Benincasa; species Benincasa hispida. The sequence continues at coordinate 63,887,765 of NC_052351.1, read as the reverse complement.
CAAAGGAAATTTCAGAAGTTTGCTTCATCTAGTTCAAAACCCTCTAAAAAGAAGTTTGGATCTTTGAAGGATAAGAGTATCCAGATGAAGAAAAAGGAAAAAGGGAAGAAACAGTCTCCTGCTATTAAAGGCAAGACGAAAGTTGCTAAGGGGAAATTTTTTCATTGCAATGTCGACGGGCATTGGAAGCACAATACCTTTAAGTATCTTGCGGAAAAGAAAGTTGAGAAGGAAAATCAAGGTAAATTCAATTTACTTGTAATAGAAACATGTTTAGTGGATAGTTCTCACTTAACCTTGATACTGGGTTCAGGCGCCACTAATCACATTTGCACTTTCTTATAGGAAACTAGTTCCTAGAAGTAGCTATTAAAAAAATGAAACGACTTTCAAGGTGGGAACATGTGAAGTCATTTCAGAAGAATCAGTGGGAGACATCAAGTTATTTTTTTTTTAAGATTCTTGCATTTTACTAGAAAATGTATATTTTGTACCTAAAATGAAAAGGAACTTAATCTTTATATCTTGTTTGCTGGAACATATGTATAAAGTCACTTTTGATATAAATGAAGTGTTCATTAGTTCAAAAAGTGTTCAAATGTGTACAACGAAACTTGAGAATAACTTGTTTGTGTTAAAACCAACAGAGGCAAAAGCCATTCTAAATATAGAGATGTTTAAAACGGCAGATACTCAAAATAAGAAAAGAAAAATTTTCCCTAACTCTTATCTTTGGCATTTAAGACTTAGTCACATAAATTCTCAACAAGATTGAGAGATTGGTAAAGAATGGTCATCTAAATTAGTTAGAAGACAGATCTTTACCTCCATATGAATCATGTCTTGAGGGAAAAATGAGTAAAAGATCTTTTTCAGAAAAAGGTCTTAGAGCCAAGGAACCTCTAGAACTTATACATTCAGACCTATGTGGTCAGATGAATATTAAAGCTCGGGGACGTTCTGAATATTATGTCGATTTCATTGATGATTATTCCAGATATGGCTATGGTTTCCTAATGCATCATAAGTCTGAGACTCTTGAAATTTCAAAGAATATAAGATTGAAGTTGAGAACCTATTAGATAAAAGGATAAAAACATTTCGATCAAATCGGGGTGGTGAGTATATGGATTTACAATTCCAGAACAATTTAGTAGAATATAGAATTCAATTCCAACTCATAGCAATTGATACACCATAGCAGAATGGTGTAGCAGAAAAGAGAAATCGAACCTTGTTTGACATGGTTCGTTCAATGATGAGCTATGTCCAATTACCTGAGTCCTTTTGGGAGTATGTAGTACAAGCTGTTGCATATATACTGAACATGGTTGCCTAAAAAAGTGTTTCAGAAACACCATATGAGTTATGGAAAGGACATAAAGGTAGTTTACATCACTTCATAATTTAGGGATACCCAGCCCACTTGTTGGTGCAAAACCCTAAGAAGTTGGAACGACGTTCAAAGATATGCCTATTTGTAGGATACCCTAACGAAAGAAAAGGTGGGGTATTTTATAATCCTCAAGAAGATAAGGTGTTTGTCTTAACAAATGCTAGATTCTTAGAAGAAGATCAAATAAAAAATCATCAACCTCGTAGTAAACTAGTATTAGATAAAATGTCAAAAGAATCTACAGATAAATCTTGTTGTTGATCAAACTAGTCCTTCAACGAGAGTTGTTACTCCATCACATGAGATGAGAATGCCTCAACGTAGTGGGAGGGTTGTTAGACAGCTAGACCGCTATCTGGGATTAATAGAAACCCATGTCATAACACCTGATGATGGCTTAGAGGATCCATTGACCCTTTAGCAGGCAATGGAAGATGTAGATAGAGATTAATGGATATAATCCATGGACATAGAAATGGAGTCGATGTCCTTCAATTATGTCTGGAAACTTGTAGATCAACCAGATGGGGTAAAACTTATTGGTTGCAAGTGGATCTAATAAGAGAAAATGAGACCAAATTGGTCAGGTCCAAAGCTATAAAGCAAGACTCGTGGCAAAAGGTTTTACCCAAAGAGAGGGGGTAGACTATGAAAAAACCTTCTATCCTATTTCCATGATTAAATCCATTAAATACTTTTATCCATTGGTACTTTCTATGATTATGAAATGTGGCAAATGGATGTCAAGACAACCTTTTTGAATGGTCATCTTGACAAAAGTATTTACATGTCTCATCTAGTCATCTAGAAGGATTTATTGAACAGGGCCAGGAGAAAAAAAAATTGCAAGCTTAGTAGGTCCATTTATGGATTAAAATAGGCATCTCGATCTAAGAATATAAGGTTTGACACTACGATTAAATCTTATGACTTTGAATAGAAGGTTGATGAACATTGTGTTTACAAGAAGATACTTAACAAGATTGTAGCTTTCTTGGTCCTTTATGTTGATGATATCCTATTAATTGGGAATGAGACTGGATTCCTTCCTGACGTAAAGAGATGGCTAGTATCGCAATTTTAAATGAAATATTTGGGAGATGCATAATATGTTCTTGGAATCCAAATTGTTTGAAATCGCAAGAATATAATGCTAGCGCTCTCTCAAGAATCTTATATTGAGAAGATGCTGTCAAGATATAACATGCAAAATTCCAAAAAGGGTATGTTACCTTTTAGACACAGAATTCATTTGTCTAAGGAATAGTATCCTAAGGCACCTCAAAAAGTTGAGGAAATGAAAAGAATTTCTTATGCATCAGCAGTCAGGAGCTTGATGTATGCTATGTTATGTACACGTCTTAACATATGCTTTGCAATTGGAATCGTTAGCAGGTTTCAGTCTAACCCTAGACATAGCCGTTGGACTGCAATTAAGAACATAATCAAGTATCTTCAGAGAACGAGAGACTATATATTCATGTACGATCCTAAGGATTTGATCCTTACAAGATACACTGATTTCGATTTTCTGACTGGTGTAGATTCTAGGAAATCTACTTCAGAATCAGTATTCACTCTCAATGGAAGAGCAATAGTATGGAGAAGCATCAAGTAGAGTTGTATTTTTGATTCCACGATGGAGTCTTAATATGTAGCTGCATGGGCAACTAAAGAAGTAGTATGACTAAGAAAGTTTCTGATGGATTTGGAAGTGGTTCCAATTATGCATCTGTCGATCACCCTGTATTGTGATAATAGTAGAGCAGTTGCTAACTCAAAGGAACCAAGGAGCCACAAACATAGGAAACACATCGAGAGAAAGTACCATATTATTAGGGAGATAGTACACAGAGGAGATGTGATAGTCACGAAAATAGCCTTTGAGGATAATCTTGCTTATCCTTTTACGAAGGCCCTCACGGTTAAAGTGTTAGAGGGTCACTTGATTGGACTTGGACTACGGGCTTCATATATCTAGGGTAAGCGAGAGAATATCAAGGGTATAATGATGCCCTAGTTTATTGTTTTTTCTCTTTTTCTCAACATTATATAATTGTATATATTAGTAACCCATGGGAGTTTTAGTCCAAGTGGGAGATTGTTGGGAATGTCCTAAAACTCGCAGTTCGTAATCACGAAAACATATTCTATCTATCAATAAAAGTATTATTGAAGAATTTATTCAAATAAAATTTTATTGAAATTGAAATTACATTATGTTATAAAATCAATAAATAAATCCATGGCTATAGTATGAATACTGTAACTTTATGTAGAGACATAATAGAGGATTAAGTTATAACATATAGCCAAAAATGTCTATAAGTATAAGGATCAGATTGGGTACCTTGTCCTAGGGACACTATAGATGCAACGTACTTTGAATATTGTTACAAACGATGTGATCTCGAAATCGTTCATGTGTAGTCATGCGAGTGGGGGCATCTTATACAAAAGAGTATTGCATAAGACCGGACCTTAAAATAGTCACTCTTCTTTATAACGACCATTTACTATTAAAACTGACTATTTCAATTCGAAGACCTGGGGTAATTCGATCTTAATCCTTAGCTAACTATGAACTCCTGTTTATTTGGGATTATCCTTTGATCTGCATAGGTAAGAGTAGTTCAACAACACTGCTTAACTAGCCTTCCATTTTGAGGATAAGGCCGGATAGATAGCTGGGGCATAGTCCTATAAGGTAAAATTCACTCATACCCAAATTAGGGTGAGCCGATAGGTTGTTCCCTTAAGTACTGATTCTTGGTGTTGAATAAAGGGGTCGCACCCTTTCATTTCCGAGAGGGACATGGTTTAATGGTTGGACTATAAACTAATTGTTCAATAGAGGATCAATGGGAGCTTAAGGAGCAAGATGTATTTATAGAGATAAAACGATAATTTTGACGTAGCTCTAAATACAGACGACCTGTAAAGGATCAACAGATCATGGTTGAATCAAGTGGATAGAAATATATCCATAATGAGGAGAGTGCAACCATCGAGCTACAGTGGTATGTCTCGATGGTTAATGAATATTGATTAATTCGGTTTAAAGAGTTTAGCCAATTAATCTCAAATTGTTGGAACTCATGATCTGTAAGTCCATAAGATCTCTCTACTAGCTCATAAAACATTACACCTTGGATTAGAATATTGAGCGAATTTGAAGCGTTCAAATTCGAAATTTTTGAAATTTGAAATGTTTAAATTTCAATTTGGGGTTTGGATAATCATATTCGATATAATTAACGTTTAATTTTATCGAAGTTAAACATAATTGGAGAGTTTAAAATATTTAAATATCGACTTAAATTTTGATAACATGAATAGTATTCATGTGTGGATTAGGTGTTTTACTAATTTAATATTTGATATTAAATTATTATTTAATTAATTTTTTTAATTAAATCATTTTCAAATAAAGAAAATTCATTTTGGGAAATTAAATTTTAGTTTAATTTAATTAAAATTGAAAATTGATTTAAATTATTTTTTGAAATTAGTTTTAGTGGAAAATCCCAACCTTTTAATGGATTGATCCCAAGATTAACACCTAGCCCATTGCATAAGTGCGATTTGAAGTGTCAAATTACTAGAATTTTTAGTGCTTGCAAGGATTTATTGAATAAATACTTCTATTTCAGAAATGGAAAAGAATGCATGCTCAATTATTTGCTAGTTATGAGATTTTAAAACTCTCTCTCAAAAAACCTCTCCAACTCCATCTTAATCCATCTCAATCTAAGTTCCCACCACTCGATTCAAGGCTGAGAATAGTAGAGAAGATCCTTTTCGTGGTCTACTGGTGATTTAGAGATCCAATTTCGTGTAGAAAGCAAGGATCAAGAGGGAATCTACAAAGGTATACATTTTAGAAACTCTTGTTTCAGAAAAACTGATTTTTAGCATGCTTTAAACTCGAATTAAGTGTAATTAGAGTGCTTAATGATTCTATTAGCTTCCACATTTCATATCTTTACTCCATTAGGAAGGACACATGGTGGGCTTTTGACAATTTCATTGGGTTTTTAGAAAGAAAATAAATTTAATATTATTTTCTGTTTGTACCTAATGGCTAGTTTTGGATACATGATGGACATTGCTTTTTGTTTGATTTTAAAAAGAAATGATTTTAAGATATATATATTATTATATTATTTTTTTTGTGTTTAACAACTAGTTGAGTTTAAAATCTCCACCATTGATTTTTCTTCCAAGATCCAATGTTCCAATTTAAATATGGGTTTCAACAATTTTTCCTTGCTATTTAAACTTTTCTTCTTCTCCAAATCATGAAAAGAATGTTTATTATTTTTAATCCTCCATAACTCATTAAGCCATAATTATTTCTTAAGCTCCAATTTTCTTCATTTCATCTTCTTCTTGGGAGTTTTATGTTTTGAGGATTGATTCATTAAGTGCTAAATATGTAAATCCACTCTTTCAGAGAGTTTATCGAGTGTGCTATTCATTTTTCCAAACTATTGGAAGGGTTGCTTTTGATTTAAATGATTTGAGGAATGAAAATTGATTTAAATGATTTGAGGAATGAAAATGAAAAACTTAGATCTTTCTCATTGGAATTAAGTGATGAAATTGCTAGTTTGCAAAATAAAATTGGTGTGTTGGAAACTAATAATACTTCTTTAGAAAAAGAAAAAGTTTTTTTTTGGACAAAATTAAATTTCTTGAATGGGATGCTGATGAGAAAAATAATCTTTTGCATACGATTAAGGAAATAGATTTACTTCCTATAAAAGAGATTGAAATTGCAAAAGAATCTATTAAGAAATTGACTATTGTTGCATACAGACTAGATAAGATTATTGTCATAGGTAAACTTTGTATGGCTCAAGATGTTTTGCCTAATGAATCTAATGTTTTGAAGCTAAATTTGTGCCAAAACATGAAAAAGTTAATATATTCATGAAAATTCAAAATGTGTGCATAAACAATTTCATGCTAGATCAAAATATGCTCATAATGTGAAATTTGTAAATAGGCATGAAAATATTAAACCTATGTTTGTACCCCATCATTCCCATGTCAAAACTAATTGTATGCATAGTGGTAAATGTGTGCCTAAATATGGAAATTTTAGAAATGTGTACGAAAAACCAAAATTTATGCCTACATATCATTATTGTGGAGTTAAAAGTCATCTTAGACCAAATTGTTTTAAATTGAAAAATACTTCAAGGAAGAACTTCTTTGTGAAAAAGATTGTGAAAAACCAATTAGTTAAAAAGAACTTCATGCCTAATGTTGTATGTTATTCTTGTGGAAAAATTGGTTATAAATATCATACTTGTTGTTTGCCAAAGATGAATGATGGTAATTTTGTAAATAATTTGAAATGAGTTCCAAAATCATTACTCATTAACATTGAACGACCCAAGAAATGGGTACCAAAATATTTTGGTTGAGCTTTCATTGTTGGAGTGATTCAAGAAGCAATTGTTGTTAGGGTTGATGCCTTAAATCTCGTGGGATCTGTAGTTTGTAATTGTAATGTACAAACATGTTATTTATTTAATAAAATATGAGATGTTTTTTTTCGACATTTAGTAGCTTTAACCCACAAACCAATAAACTAACATCAAAGGTTATCTTATATAGCTTAAACATATATGTAGAGACATACAGGTGGATCATGTTTAAGTGATAACCTAAATGGTCTGTAGTAGATGGATAAAGTTGGCTACCTTATCCTTGTGACACTACTAATACGACATGTTTTGTAGATGTTACAATTGTTATAAAATGCTACAAATGATTTGATCCTGATCATTCATATGGAGACATGTGATTGGGGGTATTCTATGCAAAGGGATTTGTATAAAACCAGACCATGAAATGAATAGTCTCATTATATAACATCGTTCATAATAGAGACCTACATTTCACCAGAATGACCATAGGTGACATGACCTGAATCTTAAGTGAGTTGTGAACTCCTATCTATGAAGGCGGTCTTTTGATTTGTATGAGTGAGAGTGCCCAGATCGTTGATTCAATAAGCCTACTATTTTGAGGATTTTTCTGATTAGGGAGTTTGGAACACAGTTACACAACACGGGATTCACTCATTTCTCAACATCTGAGTAAGTAGATAAATTGCTCCCTTAAGAACAAATTTCGGGGTTTGAACAACGTGGCGCCACATTCTCTCTTGGCTCGAGAGGGGTTTGGTTATAGCTGGACTATGATTATTGTTCATTAGAGGGATCGGTGGTACTTAAGGAATTGGATGTAATTACCGTTTTGCCCCAGTTGTACTTACGAGCAATTTGGGAAGGGTCATTGCACTCTTGATTGGTTATATCCAATGGGACACAAAAATATATCTTTAGTGCGAAGAGTGTAGCTGTCGGTGTTTAGTGAAGTGACTAGTGGTGACGAGAAATTAGAAGTCAATTTTACTCGATAACTAAATTCCGTTGGACGCAGTATGCGATGCATGTTCCTAAGATATGCGTTGATAGTCATGCGTTGGAATGATAATGCGTTAACGAATGTATGGGATGACCATCGACGCATGACTATCAACGCATATCTTAGAAACATGCATCGCATACTGCATCCAAGGGATTTTAGTTGTCGAGTAAAATTGACTTTTAATTTCTAGTCACCAAGTTTTTGGCGTCGTTGCTGGGGACTTGGCAATTAAATGTTTGTTAAGTTTTGTGTCTCTGCGAGCAAACTTTTTATCTTGGGAGTATTGCAGCTTGTACGACCAGGTTGCAAACAATATTGAAGTGTAGGTGATGCGTTGAAAGCTAGTATTGACCCCAAGGTAGAAGAGCAATCAGTCGAAAAAGAGCTGAAGGTAATTATAAACACATGACGGCCGCATGTGTCCAACAATTGCCAAAAGTTCCAATGGTCAAGGCAACTTGATCCAAGCAGTTGAGAACCATCTCCTGCATGGAAGTGTCCTTGCGGTGACAACACTCTTATTTTTTCAGGGATGTCTTCTACTCTATCTTTACTTTGCTTTCTTAGTATAGGTTATTTCTATTTTCATTGTTATTTTGGATATATGGCTGCTTTCTTGGTTGTGGTACGTTTTCTCTTGTAGGTGTAACAATAAGTCTCCTCGGTTCGTAGTTCAACGAAAGAATTCCTTTCATCCTCCAATGCATGGCTTCGATCACGTGGATTCCAATACATGATCGCATGCGTTGTTCTGCCTAAGGTCTTTTCTTGTTATCTTGTATGCCCTATCCTTTTAAAATTCTTTCTTTCCCGATTGCGTTGTTTTTCGATGTTTCTATAATGGTGCGTATAGTTCACCGCATCTTTTAACTAATCAATGCAAGGCATTCCTTACTTTTATTAGCTTCTTCAAATTTTGAAAGTCTTAAGTTTTATTTTGTGCAAACCTTTGTTCAAACATTTATCATCGCATTCTTGTAATTTCGTTTTTAGCTTTGCGGTGAGAACGCTGCCAACCTCTAAGTTTGGGGTCTCAGAGAATTGCGTTCATTGCATTGCGATCATTAAAAAAAAAGTGAGTTTTGAGAATAATAACTCCACTGTCAATGCAATGGGGAAACCCATGTTGATAAAAGTTAAGCTGTGAAAGGCACTTATTCGAAGTTAAATGTCCACATGACACATGTGGGGGCAAGCCAAAACGAAGGCAAGTCACCAGGATCAGCGCATAAGTGCAACTTCTCTGTCCAATGCAAGCAAAATCAAACGCGACAAGAGTTGAGTTGAATATGGAACGCAACTGAAGTTAGATGCCCACATGACACACGTGGGGGTAAGCCAAAACGAAGGGCGTAACCAGGTCCAACGCTGCATTTTAATAAGCCATCGCAAAAATTTTTGAAGTATTTTGAATAAACGCATTCTCAAAATCTAAACGCAAAATTGCGGTGAATGAAGAAAAAGTTTTTGAGCAAAGGCTTACCGGATCGAAACATAGAAAAGATCTTTTTGGAGAAGCAGCCTAAGTGGAGGTGAGCATTGTGATGATGGTCAGAGGTGTGTGTAAATTATATTCTTAGAAGCTGGACATCGCACAGGAAAGCATGAAGGTGAGTTAGAATTTCTTAAGTATAACGCATGCTTGAGGACAAACATGATTTTAAGTTTGAGGGTGGCACCAAAAACTTGGTGATGGGATATTAGCAGTCAATTTTACTCTATAACTAAATCCCTTGGATGTAGTATGTGATGCATGTTCCTAAGATATGCGTTGATAGTCATGCGTCGATGGTCATGCGTTGGAATGATAATGCGTTAACGAATGTATGCAATGACCATGCGTCCTGCCACAAGTTTTCTTGCGCTCACGCCAAGTATAACGCGAACGCAAGTTTCTCAAGTAATCCGAGGTTAAACACAGGGACTTATAGCTATATGTATGCGGTAATGCGCATGCGGTGGTTTAAATAAAAGAATGGAAGGGGGATTGCTAAGTTAACCCTACTCCTACTCCTATCTAACAGACAATGCAATGAGAATATGCATGAGAGGTAGAGACATGACAACACTTGACATGAAATAAATGTATGGAAAAATAGATAAAATGCGGAGATGATTTCATTGCAACCCTTAAGAGTGACCGCAAGGGCAACCTTAGTCAACGCAAGCCATGCAATCATGCTACACACACGTGAACCTAACTCTAGGACGTATGCGATGTATCTACGATATGGCCGAGAAGCCTATGCCTGCCTAGACCTCCATAACAAGCTCTCTAGCTCCCACCACATGAGCGTGGTTGCCGCATAACCCCTTATCCTATATCCTGGACGCATGCAATATCCAATCTGTAGGGTATGCTGTGTGATAGCAAACGAAGCTTATCCCTAAGTTCCCCATTCTTGCCTATGCGTTCCAATCCGCTCTTTCGAGTCTGAGATTTAGGTTTTATACTGCTCTCCTAAGTATGCCGAAATGATGAATGAAGCGCTCATAGGACAAGGTAACAGCATGAACTTTGCTGACATAAGATTGTTCCTATCCCTCGTGAACAATGCATACATTGCTTAATGCGACCAACCACTTACCCTCCTGGGCAGTTGGTTGTTGCTGACTCTACTCATAGACAAGCAATGCGTTAGCCTATAAACAGGCGTTGCTGCAGCTTCACCCTAAGCAAATAAGGTTACTCAAACATTCACACAACGCACACCTCTCGGTGGGTTGCTACATGCTTCATATCCCTAATCCACATGACTAAGTATGCGATACCTAAGCAATCCCACTAAGTGTTGCAATAAAAGTAAAGATGCTAAGCAAAGAAGATGTAGATCGAGTCGAAAGAGACATAGAAATGCCTTGAAAAAAAATTGTATTAATTCTTTAATCACAAAATTTCATACAATACAATATGAGAAAAGAAAGGAAAATGAAATGACCGGCTCGAAGCAAAGACTTACTTCCAGCGGATATGCGTGAAGGCTGACGGTGGTGCCATGGATGGGCAGTGGAGCTGACTCTCTTGAGATCTTTCTCCAGTCGAGGGCTCCGATCGTCACTCAGAATGGATGAAGGAGGTGAAGAACTCTCAAGCGTCTTCTCACGTATTTTTTCTAGATCACAAGGATCCGCCCTAGGCGAACCTCAAGCGAAAACCTTGGATACCTTGAATTTTTGCTCATAAGCTTCTATTTATATAGCTTGGGTCGCCGACAGCATTAATCGACTGCTTTGAGTCTGACATTCGGCGCGTTAGTCCTTCCTAAACCTCTGCCACTAATGGCGTGGTAGGTGAAATGTGAACATCATCTTTTGGTTTTTCTTGAGGTAGATGCGTTGATACGTTCATTCCACCAACCTTGCATTGATCCCATTAGTATGCATTGTCGCGTAGCCGCAATCATTTAATGACGCATCCGTCAGCTTTAACTCATCTACACGATGACCGCAATCGCTAGGCAGGCGCACACATCCGCAGGAAGACACATACGGTTGATTATCCGCAACATCCATGCCGAGGGTTGATCGAACCTTGCGCTTTGCCCTTTTGCGATGGAGACGTTTCTCCGATATGCGATTTCGTCTATGCAAGTTTGGTTCCGGTTTCCGCGTTTGGCATCCATTTCCTGTTTTATAGCTAAAGAAAATAAAACTGGAACGCATAATAACAGTAAAAATAAGACGGGTTAATCTAGAGATTCAACATGGCTGAGTCGAGAGGGGGGGGGGGCGGCAAGCGGGGTCATGTGAGTGTGCGGGTTGTGAATGTTCCTGAGTGGCAGGTGGAGGGGAGGTTGGGGAGGGCGCGGACGGTGGAGTGGGGTGGGGGCTTGCTGGTGAACGCCGCGGTGGCATGAATTGCTAGAGGTAGGAGTGAGCGCTAGGAAGTGATAGTGGGCATTGTTTGAGAGTGGTCATGGAATGCAGGGAGCGGGGGAAGTGTGGAAGGGTGGAGGGGTGTGTGGAATAGAAGTTAGAGTTAAGGAGCGTGAAGTGTGAGGGTGGGACGAAGTGGGTCAAGTACGCGGAGTGTGGAGCGGGCGTTGCAATAGCTATAGGTGTCATAGAGGTCCGCGCGGGGAGGCGCGGGAGGTCGAGGAGGTGGGGAAGTGTGAGTATGAGAATGGGGAAGTGATGTGGGTGTGGAGTTAGAGTGTTGAATTGTTTAAATTAATTGAGGAGATTAATTATGTTTGATATAATTAATTTAACTTAATTGTATATGATATTATATTATAGATTATTAAAGATTTATTGAGATGAAATAGAATACTGTGCATATGATTCAAATGTTAATTAAGTGAATTGGATTATTAATCAAATTTAGTATAATGGGATTTATATTAAATACCATAATTAATGAGAGAATTAAAACTATAAGTTTTATTGTATTTGATACAATAAAAAACTATAGGTATTGTGATATATATATATATATATATATATAATATATAATATATAAAACTAGTTACCATACAACACCAACACACACACACATATATATATTATAATATATATATATATATATAATTTTATTTTAATTAATTATTTTAAATTTTAATTTTAAATTGAGCAAATGAGTTTGCTTGTGCGGTGCGGCGTCTCCCACGCCCTGAAAAAAAGGGAAAGAGAAGTGGAAAGAAGAAGAAAAAAGGGGCTTTCTCTCCCACTTAATTCTCTCTTGGTCAATCATGAAGAGTGGGAAAGTTTGTTTTGGGAGATATTCTTTGTCACAGAAGAATTGTGAGAGAGTTCGAGTGTTCTATTTTTTTCTTTATGATCTCTCTGCAATTTCTTAAAAAGTCACTCTCTTCTCCTCTCAATCTCTCCCTCTCCCAAAAATCAAAGAGGCCACACCTCCTGTGTTTCTCTTCCCTTAAAGAGAATACAGGGGAAGATTTTGTGGTGGTGGCCATCTTGGATCGTGATTGTTCGTGGTCGAAGTGGAGAAAATTCGTGAAGAATGATTCTTCAAGGGTAAGTGCATTTTTTTCTAAACACTGATTTCATTTTCTCATTCTTCAGTTACTTGCTATAAATTAAATATTAATTGCATTAATTGTATTCTGTGGAAATAAAATTGGGTTGATCCCCGCTTCTCCTACTGAACTTTACAGTTTCTTCAATTGGTATCAAAGTCAGGTTTTGGTCACAAAATTTATTGTTCCACAATTGATTTTACAGATCTATGGTGGGTTGCATTCTATACGTTGATTCATGTGATGAATGGATTTTTTTTTGGTTTGCAATTATTGGATAACTTCGGGATTGACTTTTAGTTTTACAACTTTATTTTTTACAAAATTTGGTTTGTAAGGGCCGTTTGTTTTTTTGGCATAATTTGCAACAGAGTCTGTAATTTGAAGGTCTTGAGTCCTTTGTGATTTTTTCGGTAGATTTGTGAGAAATCGAGGCCAAAATTGGAGGAAAATTGAAGGAATTCGCAACTGTACGGTGACTACTATACAGTAGCGTTGCAAGCCTACGAACGGCGAATGAAAGAATTTTTCATAGCACTGCAACGCTAGGTCACAACAATGCAACGCTCTGAGACAGAAATTTTTTTTTCGGTTCACGCAGTTCATGACTCTTTCGGCTCATGCTTCATCCAGTTCGCTTGGTTTGTCTGCTTTGTCGGCGGTTTGGGTGCTGGACGTTCCGGTTTGTGTATTTCAAGGTCCGATTCGCTTTTTTTGAATCGGTTAAGCTATTAATTTGTAATAGCTAACTATTTTTTTAATTAATTAAATTAATAAATTTTTTATATTAATTTAATTAATTGTTTCAAAGCCTAATCCCGATTCAATAATTGTTTTAAATTATGCATATGATGTATGATTTAATTTATATATTTATATGTCATAGTGTATGCTATATAATAAAATCCCACTATTAGTTATTTATTATTCATACATCATTTATATTATTAATGTTATAATATATAGTTGCATGATTTAATTTTATAGCATGCTCATGCATCATATAATATAAATGTTATAATATATATTTGCATGCATTAATAACATAGCCATGTATCATTTATATTATAAGTGTTATACTATATAGTTGAATGTATGGATGTCTGTATGATATTAATTATTTCATTACTTTAGTATATAAGTGTTATGTATATTAAGTAATGAAATGGAATTGCATAAAGCATGTCACTCCTTTAGGTTATTTTATAATTGTTATAATTTACCTAAGTATGCTTTAACATGCAATAATTGGTTTTAATTTATTTAATTTCTTTTATAAAAGTTATAATTAAATGAAATGAGAAATTAAAATCAATAGTTCAGAATTGAATGCAAATCTTAGGTTAAAATCATTCTTTAAAATAGTTTTGAAGCATGATTCACATGGACCTAAGATCACATTTCTAATGAGATTAGAAAGTCTAATCTTTTAATTAGTTTAACAGAATTAAATTGGTTTTAATTAAAAGATTAAATTTGTAGCAAATATATTTGTAAGGGGCCATTTGTCTAAGGCTAGTTTTTTCTAGCTAGGGTATTTAAGCTGATGGAAATGGAACACCCCTACCTGGGAACTAACCTGGAAAGGTGAGTTAGATAGATTTACTACATGCATATACAATTATTGATTAAGGTTTATTAAAATGTTTAATGAATATTAATTAAAGTTGTTTAATTATCCAAAGTAAGTGTTACTTTTGGGCAAATTTAAACAATCACTTAATAAAATAATTAGTCGTATTTTTCTAAGTTAAATTAACCCTAGGTAAAACACTCAGTGGGAGGAAAATAGGGTATATGAGACTTCATTTTTCCTTTTTCACATATCTCCTTATAAGTTCACACCATGAGATCTATACTCAGCCTTGAGGCACCTTTGCTTGTGTCCCCTTACGGTGGTTCTTGTATAGGTCAATATTAAAGTAAATGGAGAGAGTCTTTTAGTAGGTGGGAGTGGGACACATGTCAACACATCCCCCAGTCTCCCTCATTAGTTTGTAGTAAAATTTCATGCTTGGCCTTGAGGCACCTTTGCTTGTGCCCCCCCTATGGATGACTTTTGTATGACTTTTTACTCAAACTCCATAAATGGATACGATTGCTTTAGTTTTTGCTCCAATCCGTTTTCCCCTACGGTTGGCTCATTGTGGTGGAACTCTATAACTTAAAATGAGGGGTTATACTTTGTTGTGGTATGGTAGATGTAATGACACCACAAGGATTTGATGGTATGAGATGCGTTATGCGATGTCTTAATCACGCTACCAAATAATATATGCGATGCTACAAAATTCACTGTAGAATGCATTCATGTAGATTATGCGTGTCACAAGTTTTCTTGCGATGAAACCAAGTATAACTCCACCGCAAGTTTCTCAGAGTGATCCAAGGTCGAACACGGGAATTGCGATGTTAATGCGACAATCATGTGATATATGCGACCATAATCAAAATTAAGATTATGAGGTGCGAAAAAGTAAAGTGCGATGATAAATGAATAAACAGGTAAAGAGTAAAATGCGATGATAAATGAATAAACAGGTAAAGAGTAAAATGCGATGATAAATGAATAAACAGGTAAATAGTAAAATGCGATGGTAAATGAATAAACAGGTAAATAAATCTAAAGTTGTGCAAGGTGTGTGTGAGAGAATGCAATGGCAAGTCTTGTGGATAGAATCAGAGTGAGAACGGGTTTGGGGAAAGAACATCACAAGTTTGTCAATCCTGTTGAGAATGCAACTAAAGTTCCGCCTTCCCTTGGCTTACACCTCTCGGTGATCGCCTGCGCCACCATATCTCTATGATGATCAGGGATGAATGTTTGCGAACGCAAGGTTGTTTCTATCTCTGGAAATAATTTTTGCTTTAGTTAACGCTTCTATCAACGTTCTTTCGATAGGTGGATTAGCATCTTCACTTCTGCTCTCACAGGTGAAGATGCCATTGAGCATGCGTTAACTAAATTTAGCTGACTTCTTCAACATGGATTGACTTACTCGCTCAATCCTTCCCCTGCACCCTCGAGGTTTAGTTACTCATGGTGAAATAAATGGAAGATGAATGCATTATGGTGAACAGAGAGATGAAGATGAAGATGATAATGATATTAACTAGTAAAGATAAAGCGTTTGTTACAGAGATATGAATGAAAGACAAGAAATGAACAATAATCGATGAACGGAAAGTAAGAATAAATAAGAGCATCGTGTCAATGTCTTGGTACGGATCTTGATCGGAGCTATTTTGCTTGACGGCATGATGAAGGAATGAGGTGGAGAACTTCCTTCTCAGGAGAGTTCTCGAGGGAAGAATGACCCTTGCACAAAGCTTCTTTTCATCTCTTTTTCCGTGTGTTTTTTCTCTTTTTTGTTCCTGTTTTTTTCCTTTACTTTGTTGAGTGTTGATGTTGCTATTTATAGACCTTAGCACCTCCTGCGTCAGTGGTCCCGCTCTGAAAAGTTACTTTTTTCTGTCGAGGCTTGGTGGGAATGTTCGCTCCGCTCCACGTTTCATTTGTCAGGTCATACATCAGAAAAGCTATACAAATTTAGATATCCCCGAGAATGCGTTGGTTTTTTTGTCCATGAGCAATCGTTGAATGTGGGGATACAAAATCCCTGAGAATCTGTTGCTTTTTTTTGGCTATGAGCAATCGTCGCATGCGGTGATACCTATTACCTGAAAAACAGAGATTTGGACATCCTTTTTGCAATCGCAATGTGGTCAACGGGTGTGTTTCCGATACTGTTACATTCTTTGTGTTCCTAAGCGAATTTTAATATATTTGACTCAACTTTTCCTTCCTATTGCTGCATATTCTATGTAAGATGATATAAATAACATGTATTTCTCCAAGTTATCACATTCCAAATTTAGATATATGCTTGTCCTCATGCATATCCTCTATTAAGGAAATTCAACTCAAGTCTTGTCCTTGCTTTACGCCGATCGGCTACTCAGAATGCTATTTCTCTACATAATTTCTCAAAATCACTAGTTCCTTCTATCCTTTGAACATTTCTTCAGCATGCTCTACTTTAGTCTTACCTTAGACAAACCT